>NW_017670837.1:127271-194987 GCF_001879085.1 Nicotiana attenuata | reverse complement strand
GGTAATGATTGATAATGAAATGGAAAGTGAGAGTGAAATAATGGTAATGTCTCGGGGAGACGGCTTAGCCGATCGGGCCATGATCGGACTCCGCTCAAGGAAGCGGTGGTAATGTGGATAATGATGCAACAATATGGAATCCCCCAAACTAAAGTTATGGAAATTGTGTGAAAGCTATGTGATCCCTTATTTGTATTTGATGATGTGGTGATAGTTTAAAGCTTTGTTGATCCTTATGATTTCTTTATTCTTATATGGTTGTTCTTTCTAATGAGATGGTGTTTAGTTATACATACTAGTGCTATTCGATGGCACTAATGTCCCTTTTGCTGGGGGCGCTACGTCTTTAACATGGATGTCTGTGTTTCTATAGCAGGCAGTGCTGGTCGCAGCTAGTGCCGCATCATCCTTTCTGCTTACTTGGTGAGCCCCACTTCGTTTCGGGGTCCTGTTTCTTCTGTTCAACATGTACTTTGTATTTGAGGTATAGCCGGAGCCTTATTACCGGCATGTTCATATTACATTACTCTTCAGTTGTGCTTAGAGACTCCATAGACAGGTTATGGGTAGTGTCGGGTATTGGAATTAAAATACAAATAATGATGTTTGGAAAAGATGTATAAAACTTGTATATCTTAAATTATGAACGAAGTTGCTAATGGAAATGAAATGAAAATCGTTAAAGACTTGTTTATAGAATTTGATTAATGATGTATATTTCCTCTTTATTCAAAGATTGGGTAGTATCTATGAAACCTATCAGGCTTGCTCAGTCGGGTTTACTCGGTTGAGCACCGGTCGTGCTCCTCGGATTTTGGGGCGTGACAAACTTGGTATCAGAGCCTAAGGTTTTAAAGTGTCCTAGGATGTCTCGGAGCCGTGTCTAGTAGAGTCCTTCTTATCGGTGTGTAGTCGACCACATCTATAAGTTGGAGGCTATTTGGACAATTAGGAATTTCACCCTTCTTTGATACTCCAGATTGTGCAGTAGAGCTCATGATAGGGAGCTAATTTCCACTCTATGTCTTAATCTCATGATGAGTAATTCATGATTTTGGAAGCAGTAAGGAGGGAATAACCCCACCATTGAATATGAGGGAGATTGCCCAAGCGTTTGTTAGGAGAATGTATCGAGCCATGGAGGGATTGGTAGAACTTGTTGCTAAGGGGAGTACCCTTGTTCCTATTAATGTCTCTGCACCACCAGATCACGTAGTATATCAGTATGTTACCTACGTACGTTAGGGTTGTGGAGTCGAGGGGTATCGACTAAGCTATTTCCCTATCAACCTAACGTCATTAAGTGAGTCAAATGAAAATTTTTACTCGCTGTATATGTACATCCATATTGAAGAGTTCTCATAAACATGGTCTTAACAAGATGTTGAATAACAAAACATTGCGCGTATCGACTCTTTGAATGAGACGCATTATTCGTGAATCCACTCTATTACAAATCCTCTTATTTACATTCTTGTGGAATTAAGTTCTATAATCGCGTCCTTGAATGGAGTTATAACTCTAGGATTAATACTTCCCACTTTCTTTCCTAAATTCTCAACAGGGGACTACATCCGATGAATTTGTTACAAAATCTTTTTTTATGGACAACGTCTGCTTATTTGTGCCTATGCATGCACCGTCGTAAAATTTACCTATGTGGTGTCAAGTTCCTTGTAAAACATCCCAGTATTGCGATCCTTCTCGAGTCACTCTTTTACTCACTTGTGTATATGGCTTATATGGTTTGAACAATAACTCTACTCTCTTGCGAGTATTATCATGAAAGTTTCTCAATGTCTAGTAACATAAGAACATACCTTAACACCTATCACATCAGTGCATGTCAATCGAAATGGTCACCGTGTGCATAAAGTCTCTCTAAAAATTGAGATCCTCACATCCCCGTCATAGGAAGATCTTGTGTCGCCATCTTAGTATAACTTTTGTGTCCACTTGGGACATCCCGCAGTAAGTAGCTCACTTTGTTCCTAGTATCATGGTTGCCCGTGGCGTGGTCGTGTATTGCAGTTGGGAGTTAATATAGCAAAAGCATGTCCAGCTCATAACAAACGTTTATTTTCTCTTACACCTCCACAACATGTGATAATTGTGTTCCTTAGTTAGTGAATTCATTATGCTAGTTTCCCCACACTTGTTCCATAACCATGAGAGAACATATCCTTCTATGTGTCATTGTAACACTTTCTTTGTCGTAAGGACCCTTACTAGGCTCTCCGTCAAGACCAACTGCACCTTTGGAGGTTATCGTAGCACAACGCCTGTTTCTCATGTTTTCTGTCTTTCATTAGCATCTAGGTATTTCTCAAGTCAAAATCCATGGAGAACTGATTATGAACATCTGCAAACCTTCCATGAGTATTTTACACTTTCTCATTGGGTTCCCACCTCACTTCAAGTTCATCAAGGGTTGATAGCATGCCGCAATTGCTGAGATTGAATGACCTCCTTTCGATAATGGATTATCTACACATGTGCTAGTCCAACGATATGCTTATCATTCTAACTCTCGCCTTTTGGTTTTGGGTTGACCAAGGAGAAATACACCTAGTAACACATTCATATGTCAAATCCTTTCTCTTGGTCAAGTCTTATGGCATCTCCCAATGCGGCTTGTAATAACTGGTTGTGTAGAAGTGTGTTGTAGTGCTTCATTATGAAGTAGAGTTGCTAAACATAATTGAATTTTTGAATTCTGGAGCTACACATCACGTGACTGCATACAGAGATCTTCTTTCAAAAATTTAGCTTCTCGCAATCCCTTATATTACCACCCTTCCTAGTGCTTACAATGAAAGGTTACTTCCATAGGCTCTCTCACTTTCTTTTCATTTACCTTGCATCATGTGTCGTTTCTCCATATTTTTCAATACGATCTTATCTCTTTTTCTCCACTAGCTATCCAACTATATGATTCGATTCAAGTCACCTCACTTTTATGTACTCTACAAGCCCCCTTTTCAAAAAAAAAATACTGGAAGTGGGTAAATTCCCCTTTACTATAGACTTCTAATGTCTTCAACTCAGTTTAAGCTTGTTGGTTCCAAAAGGTGCTCTTTTGTTTTGCTGCCCTACTATCTATTTCATCTGATAGGTCTCATTGTAAAACTCGTTTTTATGTTTTATGGCATCAAAGAGGAAGTCTTATAGCATCAAGGAGGAGACATATTCCTTTTGTTAGAATAAATAAATATTGCTGGTATTCCTTGTAGATGTTCTTCTAACAACCATTTACCTGCTCTGCTTGTTCCTGTGACTAGATAACCTGGGTTACTTTTCCCCGATAAATGCATTAAGACGTCTCATTCTTTCAAACTTATCCATGTGGGCACTTTGAGGCCTTGTTCTATACCAACTCGTAATGGTTTTAAGTATTTTCTCGCCATTGTTAACGATTTTCTAGGGCTACGTGGGCTTGTCTCATGGGTTCCAAAAGTAACGATTTCCCCTAAGTTCAAGCTTATATTGCCATGATTTCAAACCAAAGAGCGTCCCCTTTTCAAAAGTCCTAAATGGGTCGGATTGGATGGGTTACGTGACCTTCTGCTCACTCGACCTCTAGAATAATTGACTATGTCATTGTCATTTGAGGGGAGTTTTGCAACCCTTGGTATTCCACCTCCCTGGGTGGATAGGAGTGTCATTTGTCTTTATCCTCGGAGCATCATGTTAACCATTAGAACCTCTCTAACCAATACATGATTTCGTCCCAATATTCAGATATCCTAGCTATATGGTTTCACTCGTGAAAGGTTGAGATTAGATGCCTTCAGATTTTGGCATATATCATGAGCTATTGATTTGGAAGATAGGTTATCGTACCTTTAGTTTTCTCATGTAGAGTCAATTATCAGGAAAGGTTAGGCTGTTTGTAATATGATAATCTCATAGGTGTTCAACTTCTTTTCATCCTCATAGGCTTGTGGCATAGAATCCTTGTGTCAGTTAATGTTAAGAGTGTAATTCAACTTCATGTATTTTGAAACCCATATCGCATTCAAAGTTCCAGAGTATTCTCATTCTTGATAAACTGACTTTCCCTGCACTCCAGGAGACGATTGGTCACGTACTTGAATATTCCTCCTTAATGATTCCTATTGCCATTGTACTAGTTACCCATACGTTTCATTTGTCTAATAATTGATGTCGTCACAATGATTAACCATGTTAGTATTGTAAAGTCGTAATCTTTGTGTCTCTTAGCATATAACCTCGTGAAATACTCTACTCAGCACATTAATGGGTTCCTGAATAATTCCAGCCGGATCTTGAACTCTGTTGCTCCTCATGGAATTAAATCTATTGGGTATTTAAGGTTCAAACATGTCAAAGAGGAAGCATCCCCGTTTGATCACATATATTCAATAGGTAATTTTTATGGTCAGTTCAGGATAGCACATCTTAGTGTAATCATTGGAGGTCATCAAAGGTTTAGTGTGGGTGTTCGCGTAGAGATTCAGAATTTAGGAGGGCGAACATGTTGTTCCCAATATTTTCCCATGAAGATGTTATGTGAGTTGATAATGAAGGTTACATAAGTGTATGTCACATCAGGCCGCACTAGAAGTATAAAGTTTCCCCATAGTTGTTCCCCATATATTTTGTGTTTTCACGTGTCTATGTCTAAGAAGGTAGTTGAAGATCCTTTGTGTATCATTTCGGTGGAAATTGCTAAAGGTGGAGGTAATGGATAGTTGGCCTATGAAGGTTATCTATTTGTCATCCTTGTTAGGTAAGTTTGGGGGTGGAGATTGTATCCGTGAATGTGTTATGGCACAATTTGTAAGTATAAGAGGCAACATTGAAGGCCAAGAGTGTTGTGGAAATAAGGTATTTTCTCTTGACTATATAGCAATTGGTTTTGACTTGAAAGATACCTTCTAGGTATTATGATTTAGAAATGTGCAGTTCATGTCCAGGTATCCTTATAATAATGTAGTTCTTGTAATGGTGAAATTAGTATTGTCGATATACACATTGTGGTGCTTTGTCTCGTTGTGGATGTATTGTTAGGATGGTTTTGGTGATTCTCTTGCAGGTGGATAGGCCTAGTCACAAAGGAGACTCTGCCGAAATTTCAGTAAAATTTGGGAGTTAGTCAAAATTTAGGGAGTTGAGGTAGGTTAGAAAAGAGATATGTTACGTTAGGTGTTTGGGGCAGGCTCTACCTCTCATTCGAGGATGAATGATCCTAAGCGGGGGAGAATGTAAGGCCCCGGAAAATTTCGCTAAGTAAATTAGGATTTCGTGGTGCCATGTAGGCTAATTATAATATTTTATGTTCTATTAACATGATGGGAATAAATTTGAGTTGGTAAATAAGTGTATAAGTCTTATGGTAAGAAATTTGGGGTCCAAGGGAAGGCCTAAGTCTAAGTCAAATTGGAAAATTTCATAATAGGCTAAATTTCCAAATGAGTTCGCACAAGTCCCCACTTTGAACGAGCATATATATATATATATATATATATATATATATATATATATATATATATATATATATATATATATATATATATATATATATATATATATGAACAATCTATCATATGAAAGGTCTTCGAGTCTAGTTTCCAACGCTTCAAACCGTTCGTCATTTGGACATTCAATCTTCCATAAATCTTCATGAATCAAGGAAACCAATCACAAGATCTTTATCTAAGAGGTAAGGTTCTATACACTAGACTGTAATTTCGAGTTTTGGGTATAAGATGGGATTATTAAGGTATGATTCTTGGGTGTAAAAGTATGTATACATGCATTTACAAATTAGGTTTGTGGGAAGATTGTTGAACATAAATAAGTAAAGATTGGGTTGGGGAATGAAGGAAATCTTGTGAAAGAGATTTGAAATCAAGATGCACAACTAGTATTTGATAAAATGCTCAAATGAGCTGAAACCATGAATACCTTCCTAATTTGTGTTCAATTTTGTTATGTCTCAAAGTAGATTGGGATTGCTAGAATTTCCGGAATGTTGTAGTAACTTAAGGAAAGCTTAAATAAGGTATGTATGGGTAAAACCCCCTCTTCTTAGAAATTGACCTCCCATGGTGTCCTCGCATATGTTGGAAGTCCGAAATTCGATTTATGTAGTATTTGTTATTTCAAAGGATTTGGTATAGCAAGAATATATGTGAAAGATGTGTCTCAATGTGTTCAATGTGCTATTCTTGGTAAATTGGAGATATGTGAAGAATGTGAAGTATATGCTAAATTGCCTAGATTTCAAGTCAAGTTTAAATTTTGATTATTATGCTGAATCATGAGAATTCCTCTCTATGCTTATAACTTGAATTGCTCTTGTGTACGCCCATCATCTTAAATTGCAAGTTTGATGTTGAAAGTGGAAGTGATATGGAATGTGAGTTATGAAATGTGGCCTAGTGCCAAGTATGCTGTGATAATTGTGGCCCTAAGTGCCTATGAATTGATATATGTGAAGTATAGATTTAAATGAAATTGTGATTGAGGTAACGTCTTGTTAAGACGGCTTAGCCGATCGGGCCGTGATCGGACGCCACGTTATACACACATGGTGGTAATGTATTGATAATTGAAACTGGAAAGTGAGAATGAAATAAGGGTAACATCATGGAAGACGGCTTAGCCGATCGGGCCGTGATCGGACTCCGCTCAAGGAAGCGGTGGTATTGTGAATGATGATGAACATTATTAAATGACCCCAAACTAAAGTTATGGAAATTGTGTGAAAGCTATCTGATCCCTTATTTGTATTTGATGATGTGGTGATAGTTTAAAGCTTTGTTGATCCTTATGATTTCTTTATTCTTGTATGGTTGTTCTTTCTAATGAGATGGTGTTTAGTTATACATACTAGTGCTATTCGACGGCACTAACGTCCCTTTTGCCGGAGGCGCTACATCTTTAAATGGATGTAGGTGTTTCCATAGCAGGCAGTGTTGGTCGCAGCTAGTGATGCATCTTCCTTTCAGCGGACTTGGTGAGCCCCACTTCATTTCGTGGTCCTGTATCATTGCTTATCGTGTACTTTGTATTTTGAGGTATAGCCGGGGCCTTGTTGCCGGCATTTCCATATTACTCTTCAGTTGTATTTAGAGGCTCCATATACAGGTTGTGGGTAGTGACAGGTATTGGAATTAAAATAGAAATGATGATGTTTGGAAAAGTTGTATAAAACTTGTATATCTTAAATTATGAACGAAGTTGCTAATGGAAATCGTTAAAGACTTGTTTATAGGATTTGATTAATGATGTATATTTCCTCTTTATTCAAAGATTGGGTAGTATGTATGAAACCTCTCAGGCTTGCTCAGTCGGGTTTACTCGGTTGAGCGCCGGTCGCGCTCCTCGGATTTTGGGGCGTGACACCAGTAATTTGTTTTTCACTTAAAAAGACTCTAACTCCCTCAAACAAACTCGGAATTCAACGATTCTTGCTCCTATGAGTCACAATAATATGAACCTAATCGTTGCTGTCGAAACTAATTTCGGAGCTCATTTGCTCAATGCGATACCAACTTCGCTCGTTAAATAATTAACTAATGCTTCATAGTAAAAACCCAATCGCGACTTAATAAAATTAGACCAAATATTCCAGATCATTCCTATAAATCATTTTAAAACTCCCGGAAGTCTCGAAATCGAATTTTGATCTCTAGAACTAAAAATGGACCTTTGGATCATTATATGCTTATGCTCAAAACAATGCCAACAAACCAAACACGTTGAAAAACCCATCTGAAACTCAACCAAGCCCCTCGGGACCTCGTCCAATATACCAACAAGTCCCATAACCTAACACGGACCTACTCGGGGCCTCAAATCACGTATAACAACATCGATACGACAAATCGCACCTCAAATCAAACATAACGAACTTTGAATCTTTCAACCTCTATAAATCATGCTAAAACATATCAAATCAACCCGGAACGAATCCAAATTTCGCACACAAGTCCCAAATGACATAAAGAAGCTATTCCAATTCCTGGAACCACAATCCAGATCTGATAACATCAAAGTCAACTTTTGATCAAACCTATGAACATTCCAAACTTTCAAATTTCCAACTTTCGCCAATTAGTGTTGAAACCTTTTAGAAATATCCAAATATAAATTCGAACATATGACCGAGTCCAAAATCACCATCCGGACCTAACGGGATCATCCAAACTCCGATCCGAGGTCAAATACTCAAAAGTCAAACTTGGTCAACTCTTCTAACTTTAAAGCTTCAATCATGAAATTCATTTTTCCAAATTAATTCCGAATAACCTAAAAACAAAAATCGACGATTCACACAAGCCATAATACATCATACGATGCTGCTCAAGACTTCAAATAGCTGAACGGAATGGAAATGCTCAAACGACCTGCTAGGTCGTTACACCTTCAATCTTCCAACTTTTGCCGAAAAGCATTAAATAAACCTAAGGACCTCCAAATCCAATTCAGGACATACGCCGAAGTCCAAAATCACCATCCGGACCTAGGGGAACTATCAAAACTCCAATCTGAGGTCGTTTACTCAAAAGTCAAATCTTGGTCAGCTCTTCCAACTTATAGCTTCCGAATTGAGATTTATTCTTCCAAATAAACTCTGATCTTCCCGAAAATATCCGACTACACGTGCAAGTCATAAAACATGAGTTGAAGCGACACAAAGTCTCAAACCATCGAACGACATGCTAGAGCTCAAAACGTCTGGTGGGGTCATTACATTCTCCCCCACTTAAACATACATTCATCCTCAAACGTGCCAAGAATTGTTCCAAAGTTTCCAAAAATCACTGTATAACTCCTCATGCACCTGACTGTGCCATCACAATCCATATGAGCACATTAGCACACCTTTGACTAAAGATCCTCCCTGTGACCTTCGCCCACAAGCCTTAGGACTAAATTCCAACATCGAAAAATTCCTATGAGGTCTAATTCGTGTGTACATAAACTGTATCAATCACAACGAGCCGTATCAAAGCATAATTATACACCCAAGATTTAACCACATAATATACTGCATAACTCATATGCCCATAGCAATAACTTCCAACCACAATAGTTGTAAATATTCAAACTCGATACCAACAACAAACCTCGTGACACATAAAAGACCTGTTACAATCCTTGCAATACTGAAACGATATGAGATATGCAGAATCTCATAACCACCCTTCAAATAAAAAATCATGGAGTTCTTCCATTCGACAAGAACCATTGCTGCATTATGAACTGATTAGAGACATTCTCCCTCCAGACATACATTATACAAATATGTTTGCACTTATTCCGGGTCCAACAACCTTGTCTAACCCAGTACAAGCTGCTCAGACACTATCTAAAATACCATACAATTCGATCCGTGCACCAAACAAACCATAAATCAAGTATGACCAATAAGGGAAGGAACCCAAGTACCAGAACTATCCAGCACGCGTAACAGATGTAACAACCAAGAAATATGCTATGAATCTACCCCATAAAGGAGAATCAAAACACACAAGATACGCATAAGGAATCGTACCCAACACCTCACCGCTACGGCATGCAACCCGATCCAAACATCATACCTCTAGCGGCATACCACCCGATCCACACATAATACTCTGCATGGGATTACCCATCAAGCCCAAAATGCTCACACTCACTAGACACACGTACATCAACAACAAGCATGCCAAGTGTATAAACATAACCTTGGGGAGATGGATAGCATAATGTGCTTACGAAAAAGGCAAAGCACATCTAAGGTGCAATAAACAACCCAGCATCTCGACAGCCATCTCACTCATTAACACCATAAAGCCTATATAGGACCACAACACATATGTGAAAGAAAAAAAAATCAAGCCGCCTCACAACCCACATAGCATGAAAGAGTAACATATGAAATAGATGATGACAATAACATCCACCACACCCGAAGACTCATCCATAGACAAATGTTGTGCTGAATAAACATATACAACCTGGTGTAGAATATACATTCACATTAGGCCTACCAATGGACTTTTGAATCGATTCCAATCATCTCAAAATAGGTCATAGCCTTCCAAAGATACATAATGACCCTATCCATGACACATACAATCAACTGTCAAATCCTGAACAATCATCCACCGGTTCGAACCCTTTCACTTAACTCATCCCAGAAGAAAAATCGCAACGCGCCACTAGCTTTCTATAACTAAAGCAGACGCAAATCGCAAGTCGTGGTCGAAACCATCATAAACTTTTTGGGACCCATCTGCACATAACCAATCCATCGGACTAAATCCCTCTAAATCAACCAAGTCATGCACATCACCAAGCCCGGAAGCAGAGCCACGAAACCCTGTATGGCCTTATCATACCGAAGGAACAAATCATTTTCCTTAATATGCTTATCCAAGTCATTGCTAAATTGACCCAACCTGTTCAGATTTCCTCTTAACTTGCTTTCAAAATAATGCTTCTCCTCCCAGCACACAATGGATTTCAATAAAAACTCATCCCGGGTGACCCCAAATCACAAGACCACGTCACCTCAATACACATAAGCTATTTTACACCCTCACATGCACTCAATAGTACCTCCAACTAATACACATATTCCGAAGAGATTTTCTACAAACCCAAAGTTGTTTCTTCCATCTCTCTAACACCACATCACAAAATAAACAATGATGTAGAATTATCCCAAGTCTCTCTCACACTCTGCTACCAAAGTCAATCCTTAGCCACGTGATGAACCCGAAAATCCTTAGGCAAAACACCTTAAATCTAGAACCAACTGGAATCATTGTTGAGAGTCACCCACTCTAAGCTAGTCTCAAATATATAACCAAACAGCTAGTGATCCATTAGAACACTAATGCTCCAAAAAAGCAACAGACTGAATCATTTTCTTTGCACATCATATTCATAAGAACTATCAAAATCTGAGTCACTCCATGACCATCGCCTAAATCGATAACGCAAAATGTAATGAATATCCATCAAATTACTTGTTCGAATTACCCCTAATGTCCTCTTACTCGGTCATAACTAATCCACCAATGTACAAAAATCTATAAACTACAAAGACACATGACCACGTGACCCAATCATCAACGGTAGGCTACCCCATTTGGCTTTAAGCCACAACCATATAACCCAAGGACCCACAATGACTTCTCTTCCTTCATTACCCCAATCTTGCATTGTTACTCAGCTAAATTCCTCATAAGCTCATGTTGCTCTAAGCATAACACATCTCGAGTTATCACCCCCATATGCACACTCACCCTCCTGATAGTCGGGCCATCGTCCTCAAGTGATCTAGACCAACATTATAATACATGAACCCCATTGGATAGAAGGTAGAATTCTTCATAGGAATTTCATCAGAAATCATGCAAACCCCAACCTTCTCACAATAGATAGTCAACCTGTGTAACCTCATATCGACATATATCATCTACATTGTCATTGTTATAACCACTATGAAATCATTTAATCCTCCTAAGTCCACACGCGCTCACCAGTAATACGAGTCTGTTCATTCTATTAACATCAACTGAAGGTCCAACAACACATTCAATTCCTGAGACCATATTGCTTCCAAAATGATAATCACGCGGCATCTCAAATGAAATATACATACTTAGTAACTTACCACCATGACCCCAAACACACTAACCTTTCTCAATCATGTGGATACCCTACCACAAAATCCTTATGACACGCTACCACTTCACTTCCGATCTAGCCAGCTTTCGAAGCAACCAATTTGATCTCAACTGCTCATACTTGACCTACTAACAACCTAAATACCGCAAGACATATCCCACATATGTCCTTTCTCATGCTCTACCACCAATAATGCCGCCCTAAATCGTGATCCATCTCCACAGCACCTGCATGAATAGAATTCCATCGACTCTAAGCCTTCTAAAGGATCATCTCCCTTGAGCCATCAGCACTAGAAACACTGATTCGATCCTGAAGTCGCAACACACCATCATCTTCGATAACCGCTTCTTATGCACCACTTCGTAACAACGTGCCCCAAGGACAAACAAATGAGGACCACCATACTGACGAGCCTTAGTACACTCAAATAAGGATGACTACACAATAACTCAAGCAAGAACTTCACCAAATTCGGAAAAACCCAATCCCGCAACTCTATCAACCAAGGCCTAAACATGCATAGCGCAAATGCCTCTCCTATACTGGAACGAATACCAAACTCCGCAATCATGAACCGAATAATCCTCATCCCAAATCATTCACTACCACAACACATAAGTAAATACCCTAACATTTACTCCAACACTGCGTGATAACAATGCGAGAAATAGCATAATACACCGTACAGAGCCTTAAACTCGTGGGCAACACCAATACTGAACTAAAATGATCGAACATCCTCCCACGAGGCAATGATAGTAGTATGTCCTCATAATAAAGGGAAAAACATCCCACACACACCTGTAGTACCATCACAAGTCCTCGATGCCCAACTGATATCAAGTGCTCAACATCGTGTTCGAATAACCAGGAAGGAATCAAGAAAGGGAAGTTCTCCTTACAGCCCAATAGCCTCTCAAAGATAAGTACAGACATCTCTGTACCTATCTACAAGACTCCATTAGACTTGCTCATGAATCGTGAGACCTTAAGTGAACCTATTGCTCTAATACCAAACTGTTACGACCCAAATTCCACTA
The DNA here is from genome assembly GCF_001879085.1 of Nicotiana attenuata. Classification (NCBI taxonomy): domain Eukaryota; kingdom Viridiplantae; phylum Streptophyta; class Magnoliopsida; order Solanales; family Solanaceae; genus Nicotiana; species Nicotiana attenuata. The sequence continues at coordinate 182,289 of NW_017670837.1, read as the reverse complement.
TAGGCCATGATGGCGCCCAACGTCGTCGTTAGGCAAGCCAACAATGAAACTCCAACATAATTATGCTTTTTAAAAACTTTTAAAACCATGAATTTTATTAAATAGATAGAATTGAATCTCGAACTCATGGAAGCCAAACATCTTCTTTACCAAATTACCCGGTATGAATAAATCATAAAGCAAGTGATAATAATAATAATATTAAGTACAACTGTGAGTATCCACTAGAAAACCCCAAAATCCAGTGTCACTAGTGCATGAGCATCTACTACGAAGTATAATACTAATACAACACATGTCTAGAATATAAAGTAGATAAGATATAATAACCGAATAAGATGGGAACTCCATGTGCTGCAGATTGTAACATAGGATGCGGCTTACCGTAAAGTCTCCTCGGCAGTTGCACCTATGCGCCACGATGACTATCAAATGTACCTATTTCACTACCTGCACAATCAGTGTAGAACTGTAGCATAAGTACGTAAATCAACATGTTCCAGTAAGTATCTAACCTAACCCCGAAGGAGTAGTAATGAGAGGTCGACATAGACACTTACTAGTGGTCCAATAAATCAAGTACAGTAAAAGTAGACAGCTATGAGGCATGGCAAGTAAAATAGTGAAAATAGATATAGGTACGTAATACGATCCTCAATTAAAGAGTAAACACGAAGTCCTCAAATGAAAAATGGTCAACACGAAATGAAATATCACATCTCAAGTCAGGAAGACTCATAAGTAGGTTGACTCCTTATAAATTAATTGGTACGATTCTACTGAGGCAAACGGCCCGATCCCGTAAGAGTATTTCATAGAACTGCCGAGGTGAATAGTACGATCCCATAAAAGTGTGATACATAATCCTGTTGAGGCGAACGGCCTGATCCCATAAGAATATGAGACATGATACTGTGGTGGCGAACAACCCGATCCTATAAGAATATGTTACTCTCCCGAGGCGAATGCCCCTATCCCATAAGAGTGTGTTACATGATACCGCTAAGTCGAATGATTTGATCCCATAAGAGTATTGCTTAGCATTTAGCCCGATCTCATTAGAATATGAAACTTTTGTGGGTCACTGGCCCCACTCACAAATATATGTGTGAGTTATAAAATTCAAGAAAAACTTTCAGACAAATACGCACAATTCGGAAGAAATTTGTAAAGGGAAGTATAATTTTACGGTTAATCAAGTAGCTCATCAAGTATCTAAAATAGAAAGTCTGATACTCTACGCGAGTCTAATCTCAGGCTAAATATAAATTAAAGCATTTAAAAAGGGAAGAATAACTCAAATAGTACAATTAAAGCATGGCGTGAGTCTAAGTCTACTCGAACATAATCAGAAATTCTAGCATACGCACAGAAAATCATCACCTCATACGTGCGTAGCTCCCACAATATGTAGCAAATAATACAATAATACATACTGGATAAATTCCCCTAACAAGGTTAGACAGGAGACTTACCTTGCTCGAAATTCGATAATCGGCTCCAAAGCCTCTCTAGCAACTCAAACCAATGCCAAAAGATCCAAAACTAGCCAAAGAACATGCAAACCAATAAAAACATACTCAAGAACCTATAATTTATCATTTAGAAAACAAAATTCTCAACCACCCACGAAAAGTCAACACAAGTCAACTCTCGGTCAAACCTATCAACCTTCCAAACCATTAATCTTCCAACTTTCGCCGAAAAGCATAAAATCAACCTACAGACCTCCAAATCTAAATTAGGACATATTCCAAAGTCCAAAATTACCATCCAAACCTAATGGAAGTGTCAAAACTCTAATCCGAGGTCATTTACTCAAAATTCAAACATTGGTCAAATATTCCAACTTAAAGCTTTTGAATTCAGAATTATTCTTCCAAATCAACTCCGATCTTCCCAAAAATCTAATCCGACTACACGTGCCTGTCATAATATATGAATTGAAGCTACTCAAGGTCTCAAACCGCTAACGATATGCTAGAGCTCAAAACGATCGATCGGATCGTTACAAAAGTAACACAACAAATTACGTAGAATGTATGACTCATTTAAGAAGTCACAATCATTCCAACACAAAAACACCAACAAATAACCAAATACAGTCAAAATACAAGTGACATGATTTAAGGAAAAATAATTATTGTTCAAATAAACAAGACTTTCCAATATAGAATGTACAACAAAATCACTCTGAGGTACCACAACTCATATTCACATTTCATAAATCACGATCACAACCACAATCTTCATTATATCACCGCGTGAGCCTGCATTTATTTTAAAAATATTTTTAACCAAAATAGCTACATGCATTTTAGCCCCCTTATCTCACTGCGTGGCTTCAAGTAATTCCTGTACTAACAACACGTGTATAAGTCCCACCTTATCTCACTGCTGCATTTCAATACCCACATGTATACCTCCGCATATGTATCAATATCACAACACAATAATCAACTAGCACCAGACGTGCCCATATGCCACAACATTGCCAAAATAAACAATACCAATGACACTACAACACATAGCCCACGACTCAACCACAATATGTACAAGAATCTCAAAAACAACAAAATGAATGAGAAATTACTCAGCAAGGAAAGGTATTCCAATAACCAACAATTTTGACCACAAACATGCTAATAGCTCTTCAACAACTATAACTTTATATTCTAATGCATAACATAAGCTTAATAATGAAAGAGATAGCATGAAATAACATCTACAACTAAATGCGTGAGAATAACTCAACTATGGAAAGAATAGCACGTAACAACAACTACTAATCAAAGCATATAAGGGAAAACTCGACAATGGAAACTCGACCATGTAATAAAAAAATTCAATTAAAACACGTAAGAATAAAATTCACAACTAAAGGTAGAACAATTAATAACAACTTCGATTAAATGCTTGTAAGTAACCTAAGAGTCTAAATCCGGTCAATTTTCACATATAAGCATGTATACACACTCGGCATCTCATGTACACATCTTTCACATAATAAAATGTTACAATCAAACCCAATCCTAAGGGGGAGTCCCCCCCACCCCCCCTCCCCCCAAAGTTAGGCAAGATACTTGCCTCAAATAGGCTAAATCAATCTACTAATAAGTCCTTCCCGCATAAATCGACTTCCGAACAGCTCGAATCTAGCCAAAATAATTTAATATCATAAATAAGAGTCATAGGAAATAAATTTGGATAATAAAGATTCAATATTTAACTAAAACAAAAAAGTCAACCCCGATCCCGCACCTCAGATCCTGAAAAAACTCACAAATTCCAAACACCCATTTTGATACGAGTCAAACCATACCAAAATTATTCAATTCCGACCTCAAATCGTCCTTCAAACCATCAATTTATATTTTAGAAAGTTTTAATAAAATCCAAAATTTCTCTAGTTCAAATCATTAAACAAACACTAAAATCGAGGTTAGAATCATGAAATAATAAAAAATCCGAGTCAAATATATTACCCTTACCAAAATAGTAAAAATCCCCTCCAAAATCTCCCAAAACCGATCTCCAAAACCTTGTGCGAAAAAGTAACTAAATTCCAAAATAAGTATATAAAAAAGGCAGTTGTTTCGGCCCAAATCAGGTCCTAGTTGATCCCGAGACTCATGTTTGTTAAGCCTAACATGATCCTTGCGAGATTACATCCAAGATAGCCTCTTGAATCACCCGATTTGCACTAAAATGAGGGAGATATAATGTTTTGAAGTTTTAAAAAGAAATTTCAAAATTTCAGAGACGTAAATGGTATTTTCCTAATTACTTACACTAGGAAAAAACCAGCAATAAGAAAATCTTCGTTTTAGCACCCCAAAAATAATTTAGAACCTCCCTGACACAAATCATATATGTATTTCAATCATAAAATACGCTATTAACTTTCTTGAGCACTCAAAATACCGAAAAGAGGTCATCTTGACCCGATATTGACCATAGTTAAACTTCAAATTCTTAACTTAACTAGTTTCTCAACCAATGCTCCAAAACACACCCGAGCCCCTCAGGATCCCATTGAATCATACCAACAAGTACAAATACATTATCCAAACTTATCCAAAGCCTCAAAACATCCACGGGAATATCACAAAAAGAATCGAGGCTCAAACCTAATAGAATTTCTCTTAAGTTGTTAAAAGTTCATTCTTTCAAAAGAGTGGCCGAATTACACTTAAAAACTTCGGATTACTTCCAAAAATTTCACACAAGTTCAATTCAACTATATAGACCTATCTAAAGTCTTGGAACACCAATTGGACTCCAATAACATCAAAGTTAACTCTTGGTCAAACATATGAACTCTTAAGTTCTTCAAATTGATAATTTCAATAAATAGTGTTGAATTCTTCTACGAACCTCCGAAACCAAATTCGAACATACGTACAAGTCAAAAACAATCATACGAACCTATCAAAATAATCAGACCCGATTTAGTGTTTGGTCAATTCTTCCAACTTAAAGCTTCTAAAACGAGAATCATTCTTCCAAATCAATTCTAAACCGCTCGAAAACTAAAACCAACCATACACACAAGTCATAACACATAATATGAAGTCACTCAAAGTCTCAAACTACCGAATGGAATGCTAAAGCTCAAAACGACCGATCGAGACATTACACATAGCTTCATCTGAGATTTTTTGGTTTGCGTGCGTGGTCCATGTCTCTTTTCGAAAAGATTTTATATGAAATTTTGAAGAAAACAAAATTTTCACCAAAAATGAGGCTAGCATTGACCACGGTCAACATTTTGGGTGAACGATCCCATATCGGTGTTTTGATGATTCCAGTAGGTTTGTATTCTGATTTTGGACTTGAGCGTATGCTTCAAATTGAATTTGGAGGTCCCTAAGGTGATTTGACTTGTTTTGCTGAAAGTTATCAATTTGAATATTTGGAAATTTCTTAGATTTGAACATAGGTTGACTTTATGGTTATTGGGTTTGGTTTTTTTGTTTTTGTTTTGGGACTTGAAATAGCTCTTTCTTGCTATTTGAAACTTGTTTGTAGAATTTTGTGAAATTCGGAGTTGGTTTGATAGGATTCGGACACTTGGTTGTGATTCTAGAGGTTCCTGAGTTTTTTTAATTTCATGCATTTTTATATCAGATTCGTATTTATAGATGTTATTTTTTTGTTTTGATCGCGCCGAGCGCATTCTTTTGATATTTTTAGACTTGTGTGGATGTTTGTTTTGGAGCCCCGAGGGATCGGGTGATTTTCAGACGTGTTGCGTAAAAATTTTAAGATGGTTCATGTTTGCTAGTGTGTTGATGCCTCGGTGTCGCAATTGCAAACAACAGCATTGCAATTGTGATCTTAGCAGGGGGTCTTAGGTGTCTCGTTCGCGATACCTGGACCGCAATTGCAAAGTAGTACTTGAGTTGGGTAGTTTCGCACTTGCGACGCCTATGTCGCATTTGCGACTTCCCATTTAGGCTGTGAGGGCAGCAATTGTGAGTCCTTCTTCACAATTGCGACATGTGCAACTGAACAAAAGGGCTGGAATGTCGGGATTTGATATCCTTTCTTACAACCCTATGCTCTGTAGGAGGCAATTTGGAGAGGGAATTTTCACCTAAAATCATTTTCTAAGTGATTTTGATCTATTTTCAACTATAGTACATGATTATACATGAGATTTATCATCAAATTCATGAGAAAGTAAGAGAAATTTTGACGATTATTGTCTATTCTTAAAAAATAATAATTTGGGATTTGAGAGACGGATTGGACTCGCATTTTGAAATAAAACAGATATATGGACTCGTGGGGTTATGGATAGTCAAGATCTACCCTTGAACTAGGGTTTTGACCGGGCAGGACCAAGGTTGGCTTTAGTTAATTTTTTTCAAATTCATTAAAGATTGAATCATTTTCACTCGTGAGTAGTTTCTAAATCTTATTTTGAATTTTTTGAACTATATTTGGCTAGATCTGACTGGTTTGGAGGCTAATTCTAAAGGAAAGGTCGTGGTTGAGTGTTTATTTGATTGCGAAAAGAGGTAATTGTTGTGTCTAACCTTGACTTGACGGAATTAGGACTCGTTAAACTATTGGTCTACATGAATTCTGTGGGAAAATAACATATATGCGAGGTGATAAGTGAATATGCCCCGTCGTGGGATTTAACATAGAGGATTGGATAATTTATTTCCATGTCTTCGTTATTCCATGTTATCTCTTCTTATATGCTTTAATTGTTGCATTTTTCTATTAGACATCGATGGTTTACTGGTTAACTTGTTACTTAATTGTTATTTGTTTGATTTTGTTCATTTCACACTCAATAATCCTCTTACTGATCGTGGCCTACTCTGTACTACTATTTAAGTAGTGAGAGAGGGTCGGAGCAGCTTTTACCCGATTTAGGGTCGGGATCGAATCCACAGAGAGCTAGAATTTGGAATCGAGTATCTATCTAGTGTAAAATTGTGTATGTGTTCTTAATTGCACTTCTATTCATTTTTGGGGTTTTTTGTTTACTTCTAATATTATCAAACTACAAATGGTAATTGCAACTAAATTATGCTAAGAGTTATAATGCTACGAGTTGTTCAAATAGGTTTAAAAGGCACTAGGGTAGTGACTACCGCCTAGGTGGTCAATTGACGGGTACTAGAATCTAAGGCATGCTTGACACGTTTGGGGAGTATGTTATATCCGTTGCACGACTTTACCCACTCTACACCTCTCGGTGGTTCGAGTGATTTTGCCCGAATTGGCTTTCTCAAGACCAATTAGGTATGCAAATTTGCACAAGCAACTAGGGTTCAATACGGGTATTACTCTCTCGAGGTTTAACCCTTTAATTGGGGCTATCAATCTCTTGAGTGCACCCCAATTCATTGTTGGACCAATTTCGTAGACTTAGGCTCTCTTTCTCAAGAAGAGCTCAAGTCAACTCAACACAAACTAGTGTTTGCAACCACTAATTCAGAAATTAACCATGAAATTGGCCCAAATAACAAACACACATAGTCAATTTAACCCTAAATTACAAGACCCATCAATTACCCACACTAGGGTTGAGCCACAACCCTATCTTATGGGTTTAGCTACTCATAATTAGAGGAGAAAAGCAAGAAATAGATGAATAAAAGCTCATATTAATTAATCACTAAGTTAAATACAAAGGTTCAATGATTAAAAGTAGCTAAAATTGCCCAAAATGGCTTAAAAAGTCGAACTCACGAGCGAAGCTGCTCAATTACAATATCTAATACCCTAAAAATGGAAAAAGAAGCTATTTATACTAGGCTGAAAAATCTGGACAAAAATGCCCCTACGAGGTTAGTGCGGACCGCACAAAATGGACCGCGGTCCGCACTGGGGCTTTGGCCTTGAAAAACAGCTCTCTGAATCTTGGCATTGCGGGCTGCAGAGAATGGACTGCGGCTGCGGAGGATTCTAGTGCGGTCCGCATAAAATGGAATGCGGACCGCGGAGGCTTGAAACTCTAAAAATGGCAACTCTCTGATTCTCCTCACCGCGGACCGCAGAGAATGAACTGCGGCCGCGTTGATCTTAGTGCGGACCGCACTAAATGTTAGTGCAGCCGCACTGCCTCTTGGCCTGAATAATCACCTCTCTGAATCTCCTAGTGCAGACCGCACAAAGTGGTGTGCGACCGCACTAGGCCTGTTTAGCCTAAGCTTGTCTTGTCTTTGGCACTTGTGCAAGTTTCACTCCGTTTGAGCTGATCTTCGACATCTCATCACTTTTATGATCAAACCTGCAATCAAGCACAACTTGTGAGCCTTTTGGGACTATTTTGTATGAATTTCTAATCAAAGCATAAGCAAGAAGGAGTATAAAATGCGTCAAAATCCCTAGTTATCAACTCCCCCAAACTTAAGCTTTTGCTTGTCCTCTAGCAAACATAATAAGACCCACCCCTTAAGAGACTATCCAAGAAAAATTTCAGCTGTCCTAAAGTGACCTCATCTAGCCTCAATTGGGACTAACAATTGCCCTCAATACACATGAATCATTAACACATTTATTCTTTTAAAACACCATGGATCAAGTGTGGCACAAGAGCATCAACAATTGACTCAACACATCAAAGAACTCTTTTCTATTACTTTGGTCATTGTGGAACCCAAACTCACACATCCTCAACTCTCCCTAAGCAATCCTCACCTTTAAGATAATGGCACTCAGAATGAGAATAATGGAAATTCGCTCATCTCTCTCAAGAAAAAGCCGCAAGTCCGGCTCTAGGTACCATATGCTTGCCCCTTATGTGAGTATCCACTAATGTAAGCTTCATTCAACTCAAGATCATATAGGGCTTTTGTGGAGACATTGTGAAGGCTGTTGGTTCAGGGAAGAAAATGTTTTGGTCTAAGTAGGTTCCATCTTCCCTTAAGCACTACTTTTGATTCATTTGGCATCCATTCACTTGACCCTTTGAGTCATTTTACTTCTTTCTGAGGGGTTAGAGAGACACGTTGTCACTCTTTCTTATGCATTTCAGACCTTTTTTCCTTTTTCTACTTTCTGCACCTTTCATTCTTTGATTTTCTTTGAATCCCTTTTTATTCTTTTTCACTTTGAACTTGTTTTTTGTCTATTTGCTTTTCTTTCTTTTTCATTGGCTTTCCTTTTCTTCATTTTTGTGCCTTTTTACCACTTTGTTGCAATCCTCATCTCTCCCCCCAAACTTATATTTTTGCCATCTGCTAAAGGAAAGATCGGGTGGCAAGAGAGGGTATCTTTTAAAATGGGTATAGGCTTGTACCATGGTTATTGAAGGAAAAGGTCTAAAGCTCAAAAGGGTTGACTAGGGATCTTATCATTGGTAGGTTATGGAAGTGTTCAAGCTATCATTTGGACCAAGGAGAGCCTATAATCCTGTCTCAAGTCAAAATTCACTTAGGATTTCGCCTCAACAAACATTCAGGACAAGTTCTAGACCAATGGCTCGGGACATGGACTTGGAATACGATTACTCACCACACAAGCTATGGGACTGCTAAAGACACAGAGTCGGGGGCCCACAACGACCTTAGATAAGATTTAAGTTCACAATGGTCCCGAAAAACCACTTGATGATTATCGGCCAATACAAGAGTCTCAAGGTCACGACTTTCACCATCCTCAACACAATAAATTGTCTTTGACCATAAGATCAAAGGCAAATGTGTTAGGACCAAGTGAAGCTTTGCTCGAGGCACCCTTAACTATTAACTACCAAAAACAAAAAGAAAAACGGACTCAAACCCTTAAGAAAGTTGTCACGCTATCTATCATTGGGAAGAGCCACCCAGTTCACACAACACTCCACCTTTGGAAAGAACTGTGACATTAAGAAAACGAAAGGCTTATTGCAAATTTCAAAACAAGAAGCTACGAATCACAACTAAGAAGCTAAAAACGAAAAATTTGCGGAAAGTAAAATGAATATATACAAGAGGGGATTTGTCGAATATACAATAGATGGGATGAATATCTACAATGTAACATAACTTTATATACAGACCCAAAGTAAAATAAAAGTGCGAGAAATGTAGCAAAATGTTAAAAATATATACAGACCAAAGATGAAAAATCAAGAAAGCATAAAAATTGTTAAATATATACAATCACCCAAAATGTAGGGCCTACCCCCTCAAATGAAAGCCAGCATTGTCCCCAATGCCAACTAGTCTAAATAAAGCATCAAAAAGATAGAGGGTTAAGGATATAAGTAAACTCCCTATGGTCTGTCTGTCTGCATGGGCTCCTAAGTGGTCCCAGGGTCCTCAATGTGCTCGGGAACCTCAGACTGGTTCCCTGTGGGCTGCTGCTCTACTGCTGGGACCTGGGCTGGACCTGGATAGGCTCCTGAGATACATCCGGTGGCTGACTGGAGAAAGCCTCCGTTGGGTCAGCCAACTGGATGACTGCATCATCTGCTCTGGGAATCATCCTCCTCCTCTTGGGAGGCCTCTGAGACTGCTCCGGCTGTGGATGAACTCCTGGTGCTGGGTCCTGGAGCAATAAGTCGAAAGGCAGGTGATCTGCCTTCAGTCTGTCAACATCTGCTCTCAGCTCCTTCACGGACTCCTTGGAGGCCCGTGTCTTCCTCAGTTTCTTATGTTCCCTAGCAAGCTCCTTGAGAGCCTTGCTGTGTGAATCAACTGCCTCAGCAAGCTTCTTCTGGTTGTCTAGGATTTCTTTCTAGTTGTCTAACATCTCCTTAAGAGCATCCTCTATGGACTGTGGAACCTGTGGAGCCGGAGGAGCCGACTGAGCCTCAACAGTGGTGGTCAAAATAGACAGCTTGGATGAGGCAGTCTGCATCCAGTTATTGATACTCGTAAGTGCCTGGCTCAATCTGTAGGCAGTAATAGGATGGGCCGAAGATGGAATCTCCGGGCCTGCTGAGGTAGATGGGCCAGCAGGAATGGCTGTGGATGTGGATGGACCGGGAGGGATATCTGTGGAAGTGGAGGTACGCTCAGCAGGAGCCACTACCACAACTGGCTCTTCAGACTGGCCAATTGTAGTAGTAGTTGTACCCTTGAAGTTCTTGCTCTTGGGGTTATCATCCCCCTGCATGTTGTACCAAGAGAAAGGGGCCTTCGCTTTGACTTTTACATCGAAGGACCTCTTTTCCACTTCAAGTCCCTGAAGTACATAGTGAGGGTACTGGGGAATGGATAGTTTCTGTCATGCTCGGCACCCACAATGGAGATAATACACGACATCACATTCCCCACATTGATTGGGTACCCCGCCATGATAGAAGCTACCAAAACAGCCCGGGAAAGAGGAAGGGTTTTGTCATGTGTCGTGGGGTCCAACCTGCTACATACAAAAGTCTCCCACCCCCGTGCCTCAAAGTTTAAACTCCGTCTCAAGATCTTGACCCCAGCAGTCAACCAGTCGGGGGTGGTACCTGGGATTGCCAGGTACTGTGCTAGCCAGGGACGAACCTCCTCACCCATTTCCAACTTTTCCATGTACAGGGTCTCATCCTCCTCATTGAGGCCAAGGTATTCGTTGAGGTACTTCCCTTCAAATAACACTTTCATATTCCGAACCTTGGTCACTTTGGAGCCCTTTTTGATGTGGGCTACATTGCAGTAAAACTCTTTGACCATGTGTTCGTTGGCATCCACACACTCTTCTAGAAAATGTTCCTAGCCCACTCTTGTCCTAAACTGCCTCAGTACATCGGGATTGTGAGGTAACAAGTCTTTGTCAACAAAACTTCGCCTCCGGGATCAACTTTCTCACCGGCCACCACTCCCAAAGTTTATGATATGCCACCTCGCTGACAAATCTATCTTGTCAAACCTCCGACTTTCTGGTTCTAGCAATTCTGCCTACCTGAGGCTCATCTCCTTCTCCTTCCTCTTGTTCTCCCCCAACTTCCTCCTCAGTACCTACTGCATCCTCTCCAGATAATGAAGCTGGTGGAGTATTCTCCACTACCTTTACCTAAGCCATCAGAGGACCCAGAAGAAATATTCACTGACGCTTGGGTAGTGGGGGATGCTTGAGGTGTGTCTCTCAATCTAAACCTCTCCGGCCAGTCAGGGATGCGTGTTGAAACTGAGTCGGAGGAAATCTCCCGGGATGGCTCATACTCACTCCCTGAGGACTGGGAAGCAGCCCTATCAGCAGTTTTTATCAGCTTTCTTGTCTTTTTAATGCTTTCCCGGACTTGGGGAGTGAGTTTTATCATCTTCTGCTTCCCTCCCCGGGAAGATTCACCTCTTCCTGGTTGTTTGCCTCGTTGTCTCACCATTGTCTGCAATCATAGTTCAATCAGCTTGTTAGTATCATTGTAATCAGTTAAGAACAAAGTTGCAGAAGCAGGAAAGAAAAGTTGCAGACAGGTTACAGAATTTGCCCAGTGCGGACCGCACAAAAGCAACTGCGGCCGCACTGAGGTCACCGCGGACCGCACAAAATCGACTGCGGTCTGCATAAAGGTGGGGTTCAGACTACCCGCTCTCTGTATCTAGGAAGTACGGACCGCATAAAATCAACCGGGACCGTACTGGGCTAGTGCGTCCGCACAAAATGTAGTGCGGCCGCACTGCCTGAGGTTCAGCAATCAGAAGGTTATCAATGCGGTCCGCACAAAATGGTAGTGCAAACCGCACTGAGGCACCGCGGACCGCACTAAAACAATCGCGGTCCGCACTGAGTGCCCAGTTGTGGTACTAAATTAGGGTTCCATGTATTTTAATATTAGGTCCAATTTTCCACCTAAGTAGTATCTCTACATGATTACCCATTGATTTTAACTATCTATGTCTACTTTAACCTAAATATTAACAACCCTAACCTACTCAATTGAAGAAAATTACAGAAAGCATAGAAAAGGGAAGAAAGAAAACACAAATTAAAAGAAATTAACAAAAATTAAACAATTAAAAGAAAGATAATGGTACCAAATGTGAGAGTTAATGAAAAATAACAAGTCCAAGTAGTTGATTGGAAGCAAAAGAGATGGTGAACAGTAGATTTAGGGTTCTGAGAGTGAAAGGTGTGAAAAGGGTAAAAGGAGGGCCTCAGGCCCTATTTATAGAAAAGGACCTGGGGCCCAGTCTCACCAACCAGTGCGGACCGCACAAAATGGACCGTGGTCCACACTGCACAGCCTTGTTCAAGTTCAACTAAGCAACCCACTGCGGTCCGCACAAAATGGAGCGCGGCCGCAGTGGTCCACTGCGGACCGCACAAAATGTAATGAGGCCGTAGTGGCAAACTTCAGAGAGTTGAATTTTCACATTTTCTTCAGTGCGGTCCGCACAGAATGGACTGCGCCCGCACTGACAACTTCAGAGACCTGTGCATTTTATCCACTATGTCCTGCACTGCATCAACTCAATCCTGTAACATCCCACAACCAGTTAGCCCAAAAATCAATCCTACACTACAATGAAATCAAAATAAAAAACAAGAAGAAAAACACATGGGTTGCCTCCCAAGAAGCGCCTGATTTAACGTCGCGGCACGACGCATGTTACCATCCAATCATTTGAAATGAACGACAGCCACCACATGGTTATCATTAAACTTCCCCAAATAGTGTTTGACCCTATGACCATTTGTTGATACCCAATTTTCTCTATGTATTTTATACACAAAATGCTTTCAAAATAACATGTACATGCTATATAAGCATGCCCAAGTGTTTTGGTATTTTTTTCTAATTTTTAAAAGATTTTAAAATCAATTTATGATCCATTTTAGTAGTACAAAAGTCACTAATTATTCTCAGAACTATCAATTTTGGTGAATAATTTATTTTATTCTCATATTTATACCAAAATATAGTTAAGGTGATTTTTGTATATTTTTACAAATTTATCTGGTATTTTTAAAGCTAAATTACATACAATTGCAATTTTCGCCTATTTTAAGATTAATAGCATTTCTAAAATTGTAAAATTTGTTTCAATATTTTTTAATTAATATTTATATATTATTAATTGGCTCATTACTTTTAATTTGCTTTTAAAATCATTTTTTACTATTTTTATAAAATAAAAAGGGTAAAACTGGCTATTTAAAATTTGGCCTCATTTTGTTTCAATTGCAGCCCATTTGCATTTCGATTATAGCCACATTAACCCTCCCCCCTAATTGACCCAATTTGAATCCCAACCGGGCTAGCCCAATTCCGTATCCTTAACCCATTTAACTACCCGACCCAAGCCTTATTTAATCCAGACCGTTGATCAATCTGATCAACGGTCACGATCTCCCCTTTCCATTTTTAATTCCCCAAACCATACCCTATCCCCCATTTTGTTTAGTCTGCCGCCCTTGAATACTCTCCACTCTCAAAACTCTCTCGAAGGTTCTTCGGAACCCTAGCCTGTCTCCGACCCTTTTCCACCGTACTTTCACCGGAATCCATGGCTTCTCAGGCCATGGATGGTCTATACTCACCCCTCTCCGCCATTAGACCTTGGGAGTTCGAGGTTTTGAAGTTTGACTTCGAGGTTTCTCTCTCAGATCTTTGGTTACATGGCTTCTCCGGCCATGCTCCGGCATATTCAAGCATGAGAAGCCTGATTCCTGACTTCTTCGACCCAGGATCTGAATTTTCCAAGCCTTTCTCATTTCTAGGGTTTCTCCGAAACCCTAAGTTGTTCGAGGTTTTTCTCTGTTTATTTTCTTAGATCTATGGTATTTTTGTGTTCTAATGGACCTCTAAATTGTTTTTCCCAAATTATCTTTTCAAAATTGTTTATTTTTGATTTAGGGTTTTTGAAAGGTTTCCAAAAAAAAAATCTTTCTGATTCTTGTTGTTCTTTCCTTTATGTGTGTTTGTCTTTATGATGCTCGTATATTTTTTGTTACTACGCGTATGTTGTTCTTCTGCTTCTTCTTTTCCTACTATATATGTTACTCCTGTGCTCACATGCTAATCCTTGTTATGTTACTCTTCTACTATATGTGTTTACTGTTGAGCTCTTTGATTTTGTTTGCTTTACTAGACTCTGTTTGTATTCTTGCTAAGCATGTTTCATCTACTGTGTCTTATGTTTACACCATCTCTCTTTTCCTCTGAACTTGCTTAAGTTCCGACTTTTCTAAAACATGCTCTTTTATGCTCTTAAATCAGATTTCTTTCTTTGTTGTTTCAAACCTGCTATCCTATTTGTTTTGTTTCTCATGAGGCTCTGAAACAGACCTTTGAGTCTGTTTCAATGGCTTGCCTTCTCATCTCTATGTGTGATTCGATTTGAAACCCTAGGATTTGGGGTTTTCTTTGGCAAGTTTGATTTGTTGTTTGGACTAGGGTTCTGCATTACAACCCTGGACTCTCAGACTCACTATAAGTCTACAAACTGAACATGTTTTTTCCTTTGCTTATGATTCAGAACCTTTCAATATTAGACTCTTTTCTAAGTAACATGACGACCCCTTTTGTTTGATTTGTCTGCTTTATATATGAGAAGTTCTTCTTTCAAAAAACGTTTTGCCAACTACTAATTGATTCTCAATTCCTTTAATGGGGTTTGACTGATTGTTACTGATTTTCTCTAATTGAACCATCTTTACCTTTTCTCGACTTGGTTCATTCGAACAAAGCCTGCCACTTTGATTTTACTGGCTGTTTGATTGATTCCCTTTCCTTATTTCACACAAACCATGTATCATTGGACTTTTGCCTTAAATAACTTCTATGTATTTACCCTTTATTGTACTGCCTAGAAAATATTTTTTTTCAAATCCCTTTCCTTAATTGTTTTACCCGTTTGAAATCAGAATCTCTTAACTAAAGGGAGACTAATTACAATGTTATTTCCTTACCTTTTTCCTACTTAATTGCTGCACTATAAAAGGGGCTCGACCCTTCTGCATTGACACAGCTTGAGGCCTTAAGCTTTAACAACTTTTGAAAACTTTACAACTTTAGAACTTTTGAACTTTTGAATCCTAAGTTCAATACTCAATCTCAATCACAATACTCTTTCAATTCTCTACTCTCTTCTAAGTCTTTTGTACTGCTTTGCTTGCAACTTGGCTTTTCAAGACTGCTGTTTTATTTATTTGTTTTCCCTAAAACTGGATTGTCCCAATTTAATTTCAGCTCTTTCCCTATGTGTTTACTATACAGTTGCCATGTTCTGGTTTACTTCGTTGTTTATACTCTGTATTAAGCATGTTCTTTCTTTTATGTTTACTGCTTGTTATAATATCCCCATACCCCCATTCCCCTATGTGTGTTGAGTTAAAGTTCATGGCCTGGCCGCATCCAAATTGCTGCCCAGGTCTGAACCTGACCTTCAATAGGTCCTAACTCTCAAACTCAAGCTGACAGGCTGGTCAGGGGTGTGCCAGCATCCTAATTGCTGGGCATGACCACTAGTTTTGTCATGGCTTTCCCTAATCCCCCCTCTATTGCACTTACACTTATTCTTAGACTCTAAGTTCTGCCCCCCTCCTATGAGCCTTGCCTTGGGGACCTTGAGTTCCCTCTGAACTTGGACATTTGAGGGCTGGCCCTTCCACACTGCACTACAATCTAATCCTGCAAATGTAATTGGGTGTGAGCACTGCCTGGAGTTCATGAATCTCCTTGGAACTTTGACACACCCGAAGGATGAGAAAGGCTTTGGAAATCTGATCTTTGGAAGTTGGTTTATCTCATGTTTCAGACTAGGAGTCTGAATTAGGCTCTCCTTGGTTGGAGCTTTAATTTCTGATGTAATTTTTCTTTTATTTTAATTTTTCTTTATTCATTCGGGTTGTAATAATTTGTAATAACTATTGGGGTGTATAGTGAAAAGGGGAGGGTCACTCATGTTATGCATGTGGGTAGACATCATGCTTAGGTATTTATTTCTACAATCACAGCCTGTTTTTCGCTTATGCATCCACATATAGAAATCCTGCCTATAAGTTTGTGCATCTACATATAGAAATCTTGCCTATAAATTGTTTCATTACTGCATTAGAAATCCTGTCTATAAGTTATGCATTTCATTAGAAATCATGTCTATACGTCTCTGCACTTCTGCATATAGAAATCATGATTATAAGTTTCCTGCACTTCTGCACATACACATGTCATTAGGCAAACAATCCATAGGTTAAAAAAAATAATCAATTGCATCTTAGATACCATGCTCTTAGGATTCCTGCACTTACATAACCGTTTTAAGAATTAATAACGCTTAGAATTCATGCCTATAGGAGCAATCGTTTAAATTTGATTCACCCGCAAAGTCTAAAATCAGTAATAATGTTGTTAACATCCGCAGAATTGATTTATCTCTAAAGTCAATAATCTTCTTTAAAATCAGTATGTTTGACCTTATTAGATATCATTCCTATAAGTTTCACCTAGGCAAACCATTAGGTAATCAATTAATTATACCAGTCTTTAATAATTACAACCAGCAGGCAGCCTAATTCGGACTTCTTATCTGAAAATATGTGATAAATCAGCCACCCCCTTTACGCAAGTTTAATTAAAGACCTAACCAGTACTTGTAAGTCATGCTAAACAATTTCTGCTTTGAATGAGGATGCCTATTTGAGCCCTAACTGCTATGTGTTTTCCCCCTTAACTGCTCTTATGTATTTTGTTTGTCGCACTAGATTTTGTCCTTTTTAAACTTCAAAAGCCAATACCCCTTCCCTCTAGGATTAGTAGTCCTAACCGCCTCCGGGACTGATAGGATTGGGGCGGGTAGTAGCATGCAATAAGTAACGAGACCATTATGCGCTTTAGTACCTTAATGGGGTGGGAAAGAGTAGACATGGATATGATGATCACGCGATAATACCACATGTATAATTGGTTACCGGGTGTTGCGTAGGTGATCCATGTTATTTATAAGCCTAGCGCCCCTTCCCTCTTTATGTGTTTTA
Source organism: Nicotiana attenuata (assembly GCF_001879085.1). Classification (NCBI taxonomy): domain Eukaryota; kingdom Viridiplantae; phylum Streptophyta; class Magnoliopsida; order Solanales; family Solanaceae; genus Nicotiana; species Nicotiana attenuata. The sequence continues at coordinate 164,928 of NW_017670837.1, read as the reverse complement.
CTTCTCTCTTTCAGAATTTTTTTAAATTGCAGTTTTCGGTTCTTTTAAACCTTGCCTTTTGCTTTAATCATAAAAAAATCTCTTTAAATGTCCAAGTACTTTTTTTTTCCCTCTCCCAAATTTTTGCCCCATTTCATCCCTTTGTCTGATTATTTGTATCAATTGTTTGACTTCCATTCTTCTGCACTTGTATATTCTTTAAATAAATTATGAAATTGCCTAGTCCCAAATTTCAGCTCGTTTATTTAACTTTTATACTTCCCCTACTTGCAATCGTTATGTGAGAATTATCTTGTGTGTTTATTTGTTGTTATATTTAAAGTCACAATTGTAGCATGGCCGGGAACCACACTAGTGGATCTTGGGGGGTGCCTAACACCTTCCCCCCGAGATAATTTCAAGCCCTTACCCATTCTCTGCTTCTTCTTCTCTTTATTTCTTTCTTAGTGTCCTAATGCACTTAATCAACAGGTGGCGACTCTTCTAAATCTCAAACCCAATTCCCAAAAAGGAAAAGAGTTTGCCCGCCCAAATGTCGTAAACCCGATTTCGCCTTTAGAAAAAAGGGGCATCGACAACATGGCGACTCTGTTGGGGAATTCTTTAAGGCTTTTACCATTTCATGCTATTTGTGACTTCATGCTTCTTTACATGTCTTTACTTGTTTTTAGGTATTTATTCTTTCTTCTATTGCGAAACTAACTTGGCTCTTTGTTTCTTTTCTTTAATGCTTTCTTTTACCGCTTTCCTTCAATACTGTTGTAATTATGAGCAATTATTGTAATCATTACATTATGAACGTGAAAATACATGACAACTTGTTTCATTCTTGTAATTGCATATTCAACATCATATTCCACTCGTGCCAAACAAAAGACCTTAGCAACGCTTATAATGAGTGGTTGCGCTCTTCCGATATTATCACCCCCTAAATCCGACAAAGGCATATTTGTGGTAAAACCAGTCGATCAACGGTGTAGTCGACGATTCCGCGCCTTTCCCTCTTGAGTTGTCCGCTCAAGGGTACCAGTCTAAAACCCTATAGAAACCGTACTCTATTTAATTGTGCATGCATCATAGTGAAACCTAGCCGAGTCAGTTATGTTGTCCACATAATGACTCATTAAGATAGCCTTGTCCAAAGTCCACTGGGTTTCCTGGAGACCCAAACGGACCTTACCACGTTCTGTGCATTCATTTGGAGAACTAAATGCTTTTTATGCTAATTATTGATGTTAAATAGTCCAGTCCGGTGGGGAAAGGGGCCTAACCCTTTGTTTTGCAGAAATGAGGCACGAAGTCCCCAGATTCGGCATGGTCACCAACATTCACCCCAAATTGCTAAGCTGGTGAAAGGATCTCCATTCTAGCGATCAAACTCTTGTCCGGAAGTATCTAGGAAACCTGCCTTCTCTCCTAGACATTCAACCTACAACAAAATCATAGAAGCTGCAACTCTATTTTGGGACTGCGATAGGTCGGTATTCCGCTTCGGAGAAATTGAGATAGCACCTTTGCTTGAGGAGATAGGAGGACTGGCTGGGAAACCATGGGAAACTCCGGGCTTGCTAATGCCGGAAAATTGTAAGGGTAGGGGTTTTCTTAAGATGATGGGTCTAAAGAAGAATCCCGACTTGACATGTTTGGAGAAGTCTTACATTCCCTTTGATCATTTGTATGAAAGGTACGGCCATAGCAAATCATATCGTACCTATCCGGACGAGTTCGCCATCACCTCATTGGGGCACATCCACCGAAGGGTATTTGTGTTTATGTTCTGTTTCTTGGGGATGATAGTTTTTCCGACAAAGAAAGCAAGAATCCATACCAGACTGGCCATGGTCACCAAGACCTTGATGGAAGGAATTAACGGGCAGCCATTCAGCCTTGTGCCAATGATAGTTGCAGAAATATACCGAGCCCTAGAAAGATGTCAACAAGGGGCCAAACATTTCGAGGGATGTAATTTGCTACTCCAACTATGGCTTATGGAGCACCTCCAAAGGGGTGAATACCGGCAGGAAATCCATCGTAGAGACTAGGATGATCATATCGCTTTTCATCACCCAAAGCGGATGAATTATATGCCCAACATGTTCGCCCAACCAGAGAATGCTAGAGAGTGGGTCGAGCTCTTCGACAATCTTACTGAAGACCGGGTGCAATGGATGTTTGAGTGGTTCCCTACTGAAGAATTCATCATACGGTCTAGGGATACTCCATTTCTGATACTGATCGGTTTAAGAGGGACCTACCCATATGTCCCTATCCGGGTTATGAGACAGGCAGGCAGGAAGCAGGTTATACCAAGGGTCGACAAGATGAGTCATTTCCGGGCTGACTTCCAGGCTGACGATAGTCCGTACAAGTGTCAAGCTCAGCATGTGTGGCACTGCAAAATCATCCTGGGAAAGGATTCCATAGAACCAGACAGGTACCATGCTGGTTATGCTCCATACTATCCAAACTGGTTGGAGGACGATCATAGTGGGTTAGGACAACCTGGGCTTGTTCGAGGTCACAGGGTCATCGACGAAAAGGCTGAAGTACAGGCTAAGTACAACCAATTGCGCAAGAGGATGCGGGAATGTGAAAATGAGCACCGCGAAATACAAGAAGCCAATCAAAAGCTAATTGGAGAATGGAAAGATATGGCTGTCAGCGCCAACAAACGACTAATCTGTTTGGAGCGGGGCATAGTGGAGCTGGAAAAGAAGTTCCTGAAGAGGGTTGAAGATTGCCGGGTTGCTGAAGGAAATGAAGGCGGACATCTGGCGAGGGCCTACTTGTTGCTAGGATTGCGTGAGCTGGGAGAACTATACGAATGAGCCAACAATGCCGAGTCTGGGGAAGGTCCTTCTGGGATCAAGTAGATAGGAGTTTTCATTTCTGCTTTATAAAATGTAATAAGGCCTATGGCCACTAGTGACATCTTTATTTCCTGTTATTTAGTGTCGTTTTGGGATTCATCTTATTTTTATCAATAAAATGAGGCATTTAGCATTCTAAGTTCTCCAAATTTACTTGTCGCTAGGCTTACCTCGGGCACAACTAGGCTCCCAATTTAGGACACGATTTATATTCTTACACTATGTGTTTAAATATTGCAACATTTTCTTCTCACGATCCCTACTAACTTGTTACCTTTTGTTTTTACTTTTGCTTATTCCCCTCCCCAAAGGTTAGTTCGTGCACTCTGGCATCGTCATCATATTCCACAAGATCCAAGGGTCCTCCGCCTCCTCCTCCTCCGAGTCCTATCAGAAACAAGAACAAAGGAAAGATGGAAGATTTGAGCAACATCAGAAAGGAAAGCTCAGTTGAAAGGGTAGAGACTTCTCAGGGTATTCAGGTTTCCAAGGAAAGTGCCTCCCAGCTCGAACAGAAGTTATTAAAATTTCAGGAAGAATTGGACCAAGTTCGGAACTTGGCAAGCTTGTCATTTTCCCTCACTACCCCAGATAACAGCTTCCCCAACACTCAAAATCCCCTACCTCCTCAAAACATCCCGAAGCCACAAAACCAACCCACTCCCCATCACCACTGCAACACATGCCACACTTCAAGCAACACCCCACTGCTCATCCCCGAACCACTGAACCCCGTAAATGATCATCACCACAACACCCCCATCTATGTGGAAACCATACCACACCCCATTCAGCCCGCCTCAAGCGCACCTGAGTCTGATGACAAAGACTCTCTTATCAAGAATCTGGCCGCAGAACTCAAGAAGCTGACTAGCCGAGTTCAGGGTGTTGAAGGAAGCAAGGGGATCGAGGGACTGAATTACGAAGACCTTTGCATTCAACCAGATGTCGAACTGCCCGAGGGGTACAAACCTCCCAAGTTCGAAATGTTCGATGGCACCGGGGATCCCAGAGTTCATTTGAGGACATACTGCGACAAGCTGGTCGGAGTAGGAAAGGATGAAAAGGTTCGCATGAAGCTCTTTATGAGAAGTCTGAAAGGGGATGCGCTGTCTTGGTACATTAGCCAAGACCCGAAGAAGTGGTCAAACTGGGTGAGTATGGCGTCCGATTTCATGGACAGGTTCAGATTCAACACGGAAAATGCGCCAGATGTGTTCTACATCCAGAACTTGAAAAAGAATCCCATGGAGAATCCCATGGAGACATTCCGTGAGTATGCCACTCGTTGGAGATCAGAAGTTGCTAAGGTCAGGCCGGCTTTAGAAGAAGAACAAATGAACAGGTCTTTCGTCCGGGCTCAAGACCCACAGTACTACGAAAGGTTGATGCTGATTGAAGGCCAGAAATTCTCCGACATCAACAAGCTAGGGGAGAGGATCGAGGAAGGTATTAAAAGTGGTATGGTCACTAACTTTGAAGCATTACAGGCTACCAACAAGGCTCTACAGTCTGGTGGCACGTCCAAGAAAAGGGATGTGAGTGCCGTGATGGTTGCACAGAGAACAAAATCCCCAATAAAATACCAAACCTATCCGTTACCTCCACTCACATATCAGCCTACCCCTAATTACCAAGTACCCTCGCCCGCTTACCAAGATCCACCACCTACTTATCAATCATCTCCACCTCCCGCATATCAGCCTACTTCACCCAAATATTCCCAACCCGCACAAGTCTACCAAGCCTACAACACTCAACCATCCCACTATCAATCACCTCGCCAAAATTTCCCTGGACCTTGACCAAACTTCGACCGAAGACCTCCTAAACAATACACCGCCATTGCCGAACCAATCGACCAGTTGTATGAAAGGCTTAAAGTTGCTGGTTACGTCACCCTTATCCCTGCTATAACTCCAGAAAACCCTTCCCAATGGATTAACCCAAACAAAATATGTGCATACCATTCTGGCATAAAGGGATACACTATTGATGAGTGCTGCTCCCTGAAGGACAAGATCCAGGCTTCAACTGACAACGAGATCATCGTGGCAAAGGAGCCTTCTCCGAATGTCCATAACAACCCTCTACCCGACCACAAGGGTGGAAGTGTTCATATGATTGAAATAGAAGATGATTGGGATCCCAAAGGATCAATCGGTTTGATCACAGAAGGTGACGATCCAAAGAAACCAACAGTCACTCTTAACCCGATTGTAGTCCAAATTCAGCCTTCTGAAGATGCTGAGGTGAACATGTCCATACCACTTGAGTTTGAAGCACCAGCCTCCGCAAAGACGCTAACACCAATCGAGGTCGAGTTTGGGTCCCCAAAGGCGCCTGAGCCCTTTGAAGTTGTTGTATTACCTTCCAAGGCAAGGGTGCATATTCCAGTAGCAATGACAGCCGTAACACCGTTCCACACAAAAGCTATACCGTGGGACTACACAGCCGAGGCAAGAAGGAAAGGAAAAGCCAAGTTCGGAGAAACAGTTGCAGCGCAGGGCATGACAAGAACCGGCAAGGTTTATGCCCCAGAACACTTAGCTGAGTCGAGTAAGCAGACCTTTGGCCGACAAGCCATCATTGAAACTGGACCCGGTGATCTCTGGAGAAAGATACAAGCCAAGGAATACTCGGTCATTGACCAGCTGAACAAAACACCGGCACAAATTTCTATCTTGGCTTTATTACAAAGTTCTGATGCACACAAGAATGCCTTGTTGAAGGTATTGAGTGAGGCGTATGTACCAAGCAACATCACTGGAGGAGAAATGGCGAACATGGTGGGCCAAGTGTTGGAGAGTCATAAAATCATCTTTCACGAAGATGAGCTGCCACCGGAAGGATTGAGTCATAACAAGGCATTGCACATCACTGTCCAGTGCGAGGATTAATTTATCACCCGGATCCTGGTCGATGGGGGGTCCAGTCTCAACATTTGTCCTCTGGTAACACTCAGAACATTGGGAAAAGGGCTGCATGAAATCAAGGATGGGGCCATCAACGTCAAAGCTTTCGAGGGATCTCAGAGGTCCACTATTGGGGAAATTAGCCTACGTTTGCAAATGGGGCCCACTTGGTTTAATGTTGATTTTCAAGTGATAGACATGCCGGCTTCTTACAATCTGCTGTTGGGACGACCATGGATTCATGATGTTGGGGCCGTGGCATCAACACTACAACAGGCAGTGAAATTTGAATTGAATCACCAGGAGGTGATCATTCATGGTGACGGTAGCAACCCCATATATAGCCGACAGACCGTTCCAGCAATTGGAGGAAGAAAAAGATTAGGTGGGGAAACTTACCACCACATCGAGCGGTTCAACGCAGTTGACAAAGACAAATTGTGGAACAACAAAATTGAAAGCATACTGAATTGGAGCGGATATGAAGCTGGCAAAGGACTTGGCAAAAACCTCCAAGGAATCGCTAAGCCTATCAAGCTCAAGAAGCATGGTACCACCTTCGGGTTGGGGTATGAGTATACCTGGGAAGAATTCAAGGACTGGTCGCCACCCTGGAGCGGCCCTTACTATCCATTGGAACAGCCGATACCCCGTCTAGAGCAGACTTTTCAACTAGCCGAGGTTATCTATGGGTAAGAAGAAGAGGAAGCATTAGCAGCGATGAGGAATTTGTTCCTGGAAGAGGATGATATAGACTGTTGTGTCATTTTTTAGGAGGAGGGGGAGGAAGGCCCTTCCATACAGGCTGTGAGCAGAGGAGCACACCTCAGCAACTGGACCGTCAGAACAACCAGAGCCTGACGTGCCTTGAGGTAGCAAGGCTGAACAAAGCATTACGCACTATCTTGCTTTATTAAAGTTTATTTTCCTTTCGCATTTTTCTTTTTTTTTCGCAACAAAGAGCTCCAATGTTCAAAACACTAATGGAATTTATTAAAGTATTTCAATTTTCTTACAAATCCCTCTCTTATTATTTTCTCTCATTACTTTACTCAAACAGCATTACTATTACTTATCTTGATGAACCAACGACTGTGACATGCAACGAGACAACGCGACAAACGAACACAGATTCAGAGGAAGATGATATACCGGAAGAAATTGTTAAGGAAGTCGAGAATTTTGAGAATAGGCCTAAGTACAACCTGGACGAAACGGAGATCGTCAATCTGGGAGATGCAGAGAACATCAAAGAAACACAAGTCAGCGTTCACTTGTCACCGTCTGAGAAGGAAGAGTACACAAAATTTCTAAAGGAATATGAGGACATATTCGCATGGTCATATGACGACATGACTGGTCTAAGCACGTCCATTGTGGCTCATAAATTACCGACTGATCCGGCTTGCCCGCCAGTGAAACAGAAGCTCAGAAAGTTCAAGCCATACATGAGTTTGAAAATCAAGGAAGAAGTCACTAAGCAGGTCAAAGCTAAGGTCCTCCGGGTAGTAGAATATCCAACATGGTTAGACAACATTGTGCCAGTACCAAAGAAGGACGGGAAGGTTAGAGTTTGCGTCGACTACCGGGATCTCAACCGGGCCAGTCCTAAGGACGACTTCCCCTTGCCGAATATACACATCTTGATTGACAACTGCGCCAAGCATAAGTTGCAGTCATTCGTTGATTGTTTTGTCGGGTACCATCAGATATGGATGGATGAAGAGGACGCTGAGAAAACGGCTTTCATTACGCTGTGGGGGATGTATTGTTACAAAATAATGCCATTTGGGTTAAAAAATGCAGGGGCCACCTACATGAGGGCCATGACCACAATTTTTCATGACATGATACACAGGGAGATCAAAGTGTATGTAGACGACGTCATCATCAAATCCAATAAAGCCGCTGATCACATGGGAGATTTGAGAAAATTCTTCAATAGACTGAGAAAATGTGCATTTGGGGTTCCTGCCGGAAAACTACTTGGGTTCATTCTGAGCCGCCGTGGGATAGAATTGGATCCATCAAAGGTCAAAGCTATTGAAGAACTGCCGTCGCCGAAGAGCAAGAAGGAGGTTATGAGTTTCTTGGGGAGACTTAACTACATCAGCCGGTTCATCGCTCAGTCCACTGTCATTTGTGAGCCGATCTTTAAGATGTGGAAGAAGGACGCCGCTACCAAATAGACTGACGACTGCCAGAAAGCCTTCGACAGAATCAAAGAGTACCTGTCAACACCGCCGGTTCTGCTTCTGCCCGAACCAGGTAGACCCCTGCTACTCTACCTTGCAGTATTGGATGGAGTGTTTGGCTGTGTTCTGGGGCAGCATGATGAAACGGGGAGAAAAGAGCAGGCCATTTATTATCTCAGCAAGAAGATTACCCCGTACGAGGCCCGGTATTCCTTACTAGAGCGCACCTATTGTGCTCTGACTTGGGTAGCTCAGAAGTTGAGGCATTGTCCGTGACCGTATCATTTGTCGATTCGGGATCCCAGAATCAGTCATTACTGACAACGATTCCAACCTTAACAGTGATTTGTTGAAAGCCATGTGTGAAACCTTCAAGATCAAACACAAGAATTCCAGAGCCTACAGGCCTCAGATGAACGGAGCTGTAGAAGCCGCCAATAAGAACATCAAGAAGATATTGAGAAAGATGGTAGAAAAGCATAAGCAGTGGCATGAGAAGCTGTCATTTGCTTTGTTAGGGTATCGCACCACAGTCCGCACATCGACTGGTGCAACTCCCTATATGCTGGTATATGGTACGGAAGCGGTCATCCCCACCGAGGTAGAAATTATATCCCTAAGAATCATACAGGAAGCAAAAATCAACGATGCAGAATGGGTAAAAAGTTGCTACGAACAGTTAGCTCTCATAGATGGAAAGAGAATGAATGCGGTTTGCCATGGTCAACTTTACCAGAACAGAATGACCAGAGCCTTCAACAAGAGAGTCGGACCAAGACGGTTTACACCAGGGTAGCTGGTGTTGAAGAAGATTTTTCCACATCAAGATGAAGCCAAAGGGAAGTTCTCCCCTAACTGGCTTGCAGAAATGGACGGAGATGTTTGGCCAAAACCAATAAATTCAGATGCAGTCAAGCGATACTATGTGTAACCATTTATGATATCATTATGTAATTTGAACTATGTCTGACCTAATTCCCATTTAAGAGGGGATACGTAGGCAGCCTTATGGGTTCGGTGACAATTCAATAAAATTTTCATTCCCCCCCCTCCCCCCGCGGTCGGAAACTGGGGCAGAATTTTGAGGAGGACCCTCAAAATTCTGAAGTAACTTCAGTCGATCATTGCAAGAAGCCGTGAGAAGCAGCAACCCACTAAGCTGGGACAGAATTTTGAGGGGGTAGCAAGAAAGGTCGCAATGTTTTGAGCCACGTCACAGTCGTCGGTTCATCCAAAAACTATTTCTTAAATATATACGTATGTCATATCTTTAACAAACTCATGCGTGTTTATTGTCGGAATTTCTTTGTTTAGCAACGCTACCCGAGGGTACCTACAGTATCACCATAAACAGAGCCGAGCCAGTCAAGCGAAGTCCACGGGGATACGAACTAACCTTCCCCCTCTACAAAACTCACTATTTTTCTTTGGATGCAAGCACCCAAGTCGCAGATCATCGAATACATTTATACACTCATATTTTTTGGGAATACGACTCTCAGAACCATCACCTATTTGCATTTTCTATCCGCACACAAAATCCCCAGCAGCCACAATATCAATGTCAAATATCAGCTATCAACTATCAGCTAAGAATTTTTTATTATTACTATTCATCTTTCATCTTTTGCATAAGGCTACTATTCTGCCTTCCGAGGTTAAGCTCTACCTCCATCTGTATTTCCTGCATTGCATAAGGCTATTATTCTGCCTTCCGAGGTTAAGCTCTACCTCCATCTGCATTTCCTGCATTGCATAAGGCTACTATTCTGCCTTCTGGGGTTAAGCTCTACCTCCATCTGCATTCTTGCATTGCATAAGGCTACCATTCTGCCTTCCGAGACTAAGCTCTGTCTCCATCTGCATTTCCTGCATTGCATAAGGCTACCATTCTGCCTTTCGAGACTAAGCTTTGTCTCCATCTTTGCATGGCTGAAATATCGCCACTTCATTTAAATCATGCATCGGCTGAAAGATCGCCATTTTATTTATGTCTTGCATTGGCTGAAATATCGCCACTTCATTTACATTTTGCATGGCTGAAAGATCGCCACTTCATTTAAATCCTGCATCGGCTGAAAGATCGCCATTTTTATTTACGTCTTGCATTGGCTGAAATATCCTCACTTCATTTAAATCCTGCATCGGCTGAAAGATCACCATTTTATTTATGTCTTGCATTGGCTGAAGTATCGCCACTTCATTTAAATTTTGCATGGCTGAAAGATCGCCACTTCATTTAAATCCAACATCGGCTGAAAGATCGCCATTTTTATTTATGTCTTGCATTGGCTGAAATATCGCCACTTCATTTAAATCCTGCATCGGTTGAAAGATTCCCATTTTTATTTAAGTCTTGCATCGGCTGAAAGATCGCCAAATCCTGCATTTCATGGGCTGAAAGGTTGCCAAATTGTCTAAAGGCGTCATTGTTCAGAGGCACCATTTTCATAGCCCGAGAACGTCATGCCATGGCCTGAGGACCCCACTTTTATCTCTGCATCGCATTATTCAAGGGCATCATGGTTCGGAGTCATCATTCTCATAGCCTGAGAGCATTATTTCATAGCCTATGAATCCTTTATTATGTGTTTCATGGCCCAGGACGCCATAGTCCGAGGACGTCATCCTAACCGTCCAAAGACAGCATTCATGGTCCAACGGGAACTTGCATCACGTTTAAATTCACGCACAATATATGTTGGTATTATTCATTTTCAGGTACACCGGCTAGAACGGCCGTCTCGGCAGGAGCAATCCCGCTCTCATTCCCACAGCCTATCAGACTATGACCATCCTTCTCAACCTAAACATCGCGCCCTTCTTGGAAAATCTCCATCGGCATATTCCGTCGACGGACCCTGAACTACATATGGCCTGATTCCTGTAAGACCAGGGATATGTAGGCAGCTCAGGAACCAGGTCTCGGTCAAAATTCTTCAAACCCTTTCATTCGGTCAAAATTGGCCATCATGTCTTTACCCGACAACTTTGATCCTTCCCGGGTAAAGAGGGGCAGCTGTTGATACCCAATTTTTCCCTATGTATTTTATACACAAAATGCTTTCAAAATAACATGTACATGCTATATAAGCATGCCCAAGTGTTTTGGTACTTTTTCCTAATTTTTAAAAGATTTTAAAATCAATTTATTATCCATTTTAGCAGTACAAAAGTCAGTAATTATTCCCAGAACTATCAATTTTGGTGAATAATTTATTTTATTCTTATATTTATACCAAAATATAGTTAAGGTGATTTTTGTATATTTTTACAAATTTATCAGGTATTTTTAAAGCTAAATTACATACAATTGCAATTTTATCCTATTTTAAGATTAATAGCATTTCTATAATTGTAAAATTGGTTTCAATATTTTTTTAATTAATATTTATATATTATTAATTGGCTCAGTATTTTTAATTTGCTTTTAAAATTATTTTGTACTATTTTTATAAAATAAAAAGGGTAAAACTGGCTATTTAAAATTTGGCCTCATTTCGTTTCAATTGCAGCCCATTTGCATTTCGATTATAGCCACATCAACCCCCCCTAATTGACCCAATTTGAATCCCAACCCGGCTAGCCCAATTCCGTATCCTTAACCCATTTAACTACCTGACCCAAGCCTCCTTTAATCCAGACCGTTGATCAATCTGATCAACGGTCACGATCTCCCCTTTCCATTTTTAGTTCCCCAAACCATACCCTATCCCCCACTTTGTTTAGTCCGCCTCCTTTGAATACTCTCCACTCTCAAAACTCTCTCGAAGGTTCTTCAGAACCTAGCCTGTCTCCGACCCTTTTCCACTGTACTTTCACCTGAATCCATGGCTTCTCAGGCCGTGGATGGTCTATACTCACCCCTCTCCGCCATTAGACCTTGGGAGTTCGAGGTTTTGAAGTTTGACTTCGAGGTTTCTCTCTCAGATCTTTGGTTCCATGGCTTCTCCGGCCATGCTCCGGCATATTCAAGCACGAGAAGCCCGATTCCTGACTTCTTCGACCCAGGATCTGAATTTTCCAAGCCTTTCTCATTTCTAGGGTTTCTCCGAAACCCTAAGTTGTTCGAGGTTTTTCTCTGTTTATTTTCTTATATCTATGGTATGTTTGTGTTCTACTGGACCTCTAAATTGTTTTTCCCAAATTATCTTTTCAAAATTGTTTATTTTCGATTTAGGGTTTCTAAAAGGTTTTCAAAAAAAAAAATATCTTTCTGATTCTTGTTGTTCTTTCCTTTATGTGTGTTTGTCTATACTATGCTCGTATATTTTCTGTTACTACGCGTGTGTTGTTCTTCTGCTTCTTCTTTTCCTACTATACATGTTACTCCTGTGCTCACATGCTAATCCTTGTTATGTTACTCTTCTACTATATGTGTTTACTGTTGAGCTTCTTTGATTTTGTTTGCTTTACTAGACTCTGTTTGTATTCTTGCTAAGCATGTTTCATCTACTGTGGCTTATGTTTACACCATTCTCTCTTTTCCTCTGAACNGTCCGATAAGCCCATAGAGCATCATCCAACTTTTTAGACCAATCGGTCCTATTGGCATTGATGGTTTTGGACAAAATGCTCTTGATCTCCCTGTTAGACACTTCAACCTGGCCACTTGCTTGAGGATGATAACGCGTAGACACTTTGTGGTTGACACCATACTTGGAAAGCAAGGCATCAAAAGCTCTATTACAAAAATGCGATCCTCCATCACTAATAATTGACCGAGGCGTGCCAAACCTTGTGAAAATGCTCTTCTTTAGAAATTCCACCACACTCCTAGCTTCACTGTTGGGCAAGGCCACGGCCTCAACCCATTTTGAGACATAATAAACTGCTACAAGAATGTAAGTGTTTCCACACGAGCTTATAAAAGGGCCCATAAAATTGATACCCCATACATCAAAGATATCAACTTCGAGAATGGTGTTAAGAGGCATCTCATCTTTCTTGGAAATCCCGCCCGCTCGTTGACATTGATCACACCTTTTGACTAGATCACTTGTATCTTTGAACAAGGTTGGGCAATAAAAACAACAACTCAGAACATTCGAAGTTGTCCTTGCCCCTCCATGATGTCCACCATAGGGGGAGGAATGACAAGCCTCTAGGATGCTAAATTGCTCCTCCTCAGGTACACACCTCCGGATTACTCCGTCGGTGAAAATCTTGAACAAGTATGGCTCGTCCCAATAGAAGTCCAAACTATCCCGTTTGAGCTTCTTCCTTTGGTTAGAAGATAGCTCACACGGGATGATGCCAGTCATAAGGAAATTAGCAATGTCTGCAAACCATGGCATATCACTCATCGACATAGAAAGTAGTTACTCATCGGGGAATGTGTCATTGATCTCTAGGCCATCGCACAGCCTTCCTTCCTCCTCCAAGCGGGACAAATGATCTGCCACTTGGTTTTCGCTACCTTTCCGGTCAACTATCTCCAAATCAAACTCTTGAAGTAATAAGACCCATCGCATCAGTCTAGCTTTGGAGTCTTTCTTTGTCATCAAATATCTAAAAGTTGCATGATCGGTGTGCACTATGACTTTGGCTCCCATAAGATATGGCCAAAATTTTTCCATGGCGAACACAATAGCCAACAATTCCTTCTCAGTCACCGTGTAGTTCCTTTGAGCTTCATTCATAGTCTTGCTCGCATAGTACACTGGATGAAACATTTTGTTCACTCTTTGACTCAAAACTGCCCCAACCGCAACATCACTCACGCCGCACATGAGCTCGAAAGGCAAGCTCCAATTGGGTGCGGTAATGATCGGGGTGGTTGTCAACTTATGCTAGAAAAGTTCAAAGGCTTGCATACATCTCTCATCAAACACAAACTTTGTATCCTTTTCTAGCAACTTGCATAGAGGATTCACTTCCTTCGAAAAGTCCTTGATAAATCGCCGGTAGAAACCTGCATGCCCAAGAAAACTCCTCACCCCCTTGACAGAAGTGGGGGAAGGAAGCCTTGAAATCACCTCTCTCTTTGCTTTGTCAACTTCAATCCCATGCTTTGAAATTTGTTTGGCCCAACACTATGCCCTCTTCAACCATGAAGTGGCATTTTTCCTAATTTAGCACAAGATTGGTGTCTTCACACCGGGCCAACACTCTATCCAAATTGTTCAAGCACTCGTCAAATGAATCACCCACAACACTAAAGTCGTCCATGAACACCTCTAATATATCTTCCACCATATCGGTGAAAATGTCCATCATACACTGTTGGAATGTTGCCGGTGCATTGCACAACCCAAAGGGCATCCGAGAGAAAGCAAAGGTGCCATATGGACAAGTAAAGGTTGTCTTCTCCTGATCCTCGGGAGCTATCAAAATTTGATTGTACCCTGAATAACCATCCAAGAAACAATAGAAGGCACGCCCAGCAAGGCGATCAAGCATCTGGTCCAGGAAAGGCAATGGGAAGTGATCCTTGCGGGTTACCTTGTTCAGCTTGCGGTAGTCCATGCACACCCTCCATCCGGTCACTGTCCGGGTTGGAATAAGTTTATTATTATCATTGGTCACCACGGTCATACCACCCTTCTTCGGCACGCATTGCACCGGAGAATTCTATGAGGTGTCAGAGATAGGATACACCACACCGGCATCTAACCACTTGATCACCTCTTTTTTCACAACTTCTTGCATTGCCTCGTTGAGCCTCCTTTGATGTTCCAAGGAGGGTTTTGCATCATCTTCCAGAATAATCTTATGCATACAAAATGCGGGGCTTATTCCCCGAATATCAGCTAGAGTCCATCCAATTGCCTTTTTCCGCTTTTTGAGCACTGTCAATATGGCGTCAACCTGCATGTTAGTAAGACAAGAGGAAAGAATAATTGGTAAAGTTGAATTAGAGCCCAAGAATTCATACTTGAGGTGTGGAGGTAATGGCTTCAACTCCAACACCGGGGGTTCCTCAATTTAAGGCTTTGTTGGAGGCGTCTTTCTATTTTCAAGATCCAAAGAAAGTTTCCTAGGCTCGTAAGAATAAGAGCCCATTCCATATAAAGCATTCACGCACTCCACTCGGCCCGCATCATCATTGACATCCAAATTCAATAATACGGCCTCCAAAGGGTCCTCAACATTGATCATTGCACTGGTATCATCAATTATCACAGCCGTGACTAAATCCACAAATGAGCACACTTCGGTACAATTGGGATGCTTCATTGACTTGCACACATGAAAGACTACCTTTTCATCACCCACCCTGAAAGTGAGTTCCCCTGCTACCACATCAACTAGAGCCTTCCCCATAGCAAGGAAAGGTCTCCCCAATATGATTGGGACTTCATAGTCGACCTCACAATCCAAGATCACAAAATCAGCTGGCAAGATAAATTTGTCCACCCGGACAAGCACATTATCAACTATACCCAGTGGTCGCTTCATTGATCTATCCGCCATTTGCAGTCTCATGGAAGTTGGCCTTGGTGGCCCAATACCCAAAGTCTTGAAAACTGAATAGGGCATCAAATTGATACTAGCCCCTAGGTCACACAAAGCTTTAGCAAAGTCTGCACTCCCAATAGTGCAAGGGATTGTGAAACACCGGGATCCTCCAACTTCGAAGCCATTGAATGCACTATAGCACTAACTTGGTGGGTCATCTTGATAGTCTCGCATTCCATGGATCTTTTCTTTGTAACCAAATCTTTCATGAATTTGGCATAGCCAGGCATTTGCTCCAAAGCCTCTACCAAAGGCATATTGATAGATAGGCTCTTCATCATGTCAATGAACTTTTTAAACTGATTCTCATTCTTTTGCTTGGCTAGCCTTTGAGGATAAGGTAGAGGTGGCCTTGGCAAAGGAGCCTTGGCTTTTGGCATAACCGCCTCCGGCATGTCAATCACGTGTTCCCTAGACGGGTTCACGGCATCTTGAGTTTCCACCTCGGCCTCATTAATGTCAATCCTCACTTCATTGTTCACATTGTCATCAACCACATCTTCAACTACCACTGGAACTTCATCTTCTTGCAACTCAACATCATCATCCACAACATGTTTTTTCTTAGAGGCATTCACATCACCACCTCTCCCACTTCTTGTTGTAACCGCCATAACATGATTGTTCCCACCCTTTGGGTTCACTACCGTATCACTTGGTAGAGCACCCTTTAAGTGAGTATTCAATGATTGAGAGATTTGGCCTAATTGCACCTCCAAGTTTCTGATAGAGGTATTGTGGGAAGCCAACTGTGCATCCGAATCCGCATTCTTCTTCATCATCTATTCGAACATCATTTCAATTCTACCCATATCATTGTTGGAAGAACTAGGACCTTGAGAAGGAAATGGGGGTGGATTGTTCGGTTGTTAGTACATTGGGGGCCTTTGAAAGCCGTGCCCCTGGTTTCCTTGGTTTCCATTATTCCATCCACCTTGATTATTGCTGCCACCCCAATTGTTGTTATTACCATTCCAATTCCCTTGGTTGCCTTGATTGTTGTTCTGATTGCCCCGGTTGTTATTTTGGTTGTTGTTCCCCTAATTACTACTAGTTTGTTGTTGATTGCCCCAATTGCCTTGAGGTCTCCACTGTTGTTGGTTTGAAGAGTTGCCCCGTTGGCCTTGATAGTTATTCACATATTGAACCTCTTCACTTTGTTCATCATAGCCATCATTTTGAAACCCATCACAATCATCATCAAATTGCTCAAAATTCCCTAGGTTTTGTTGCCTTCTTTGCCTTCTCTTGTTGACAAGCATATTAACACCCTCCATGGCATTCACTTGGCGAGGATTTTGGACTTGATGCAATTGTGCCTAAGCCAATTGGTTCATAGTAGTTGTCAACTCCACTATAGCTTGCCCATGGTCATGTAATTCCTTATGCAAATGAATAACCGTAGGGACACCTTGAGGAACATTGGCTCTACTTTGCCACGCGGAGGATGTATCCGCCATCTCATCAAGAACGGCACAAGCTTCATCATACGTCAATTTAATAAAATTACCCCCAACAAGTTGATTCACTATGCATTGATTTGTAGTGTTGATGCCCCGGTAGAAAGTTTGTTGCAACATATTCTCCATCATGTCATTGTGGGGCATTCCTTCACCATAGTTCTATATCTCTCCCAAATCTCATGCAAAGGTTCCGTGGGCTCTTGCTTGAAGGCCAATATCTCATCTCGAAGTGCTGCCATGTGCCCGGGTGAGAAAAATTTAGCAATAAACTTATCCGCCAACTCATCCCAAGTTGTGATGGAATGGTTGGGAAGTCTCTCGAGCCAATCTAATGTTTTCCCCCGAAGTGAGAATGGAAAAGCCTCAACCTAAGAGCATCCTCGGACACATTTGTCTGCTTTCTCCCCCAACATGTATCCACGAACCCCTTGAGATGTTTGTAGGCATTTTGATCCGCAGCGCCCGTGAAATACCCACGCTGCTCAAGTAAGGTCAACATCACATTGGTTATCTGAAAATTGCCCGCTCAGATTCTGGGTGGGACAATAGCACTTGCATAGCCTTGGTTCGGGAGCACCCGAGGAACCGCTCTTGGAGGTGGTGGAGGAGGGTCTGGAACATTGTCATTTGCATTAGCCCGGCGGCCTCTACGTTGTCCTTGAGGTTCAAGAGGCACCTCTTCTTCTCCAATGTCATCTACCTCCTCCCCCGCATTCACATTTCCAAGAGGGTCATTAGCATTTATAGCCATTTTGATACCTGAAGTATTGACACAAACAAATTAGTAACAAGAAGGAAAGAAGAACAAAATACAAATCTAACTAAATAGATAGCCAAAACCGTTAGCTCCCCGGTAGCGGCGCCAAAAAGTGATCGTGGCCTACTCCGCACTACTATTTAAGTAGCAAGAGAGGGTCGGAGCAGCTTTTACCCGATTTAGGGTCGGGATCGAATCCACAGAGAGCTAGAATTTGGAATCGAGTATCTATCTAGTGTAAAATTGTGTATGTGTTCTTTATTGCACTTCTATTCATTTTTGGGGTTTTTTGTTTACTTCTAATATTATCAAACTACAAATGGTAATTGCAACTAAATTATGCTAAGAGTTATAATGCTACGAGTTGTTCAAATAGGTTTAAAAGGCACTAGGGTAGTGACTACCGCCTAGGTGGTCAATTGACGAGTACTTGAATCTAAGGCATGCTTGACACGTTTGGGGAGTATATTATAACCGTTGCACGACTTTACCCACTCTACACCTCTCGGTGGTTCGAGTGATTTTGCCCGAATTGGCTTTCTCAAGACCAATTGGGTATGCAAATTTGCACAAGCAACTAGGGTTCAATTCGGGTATTACTCTCTCGAGGTTTAACCCTTTAATTAGGGCTATCAATCTCTTGAGTGCGCCCCAATTCATTGCTGGACCAATTTCGTAGACTTAGGCTCTCTTTCTCAAGAAGAGCACAAGTCAACTCAACACAAACTAGTGTTTGCAACCACTAATTCAGAAATTAACCATGAAATTGGCCCAAATAACAAACACACATAGTCAATTTAACCCTAAATTACAAGACCCATCAATTACCCACACTAGGGTTGAGCCACAACCCTAGCTTATGGGTTTAGATACTCATAATTAAAGGAGAAAAGCAAGAAATAGATGAAGAAAAGCTCATATTAATTAATCACTAAGTTAAATACAAAGGTTCAATGATTAAAAGTAGCTAAAATTGCCCAAAATGGCTTAAAAAGTCGAACCCACGAGCGAAGCTGCTCAATTACAATATCGAATACCCTAAAAATGGAAAAAGAAGCTATTTATACTAGGCTGAAAAATCTGGACAAAAATACCCCTGCGGGGTTAGTGCAGACCGCACAAAATGGACCGCGGTCCGCACTGGGGCTTTGGCCTTGAAAAACAGCTCTCTGAATCTTGGCACTGCGGACCGCAGAGAATGGTCTGCGGTCGCGGAGGCTTCTAGTGCGGTCCGCATAAATGAAACGCGGACCGCGGAGGCTAGAAACTCTGAAAATGGCAACTCTCTGATTCTCCTCACCGCGGACCGCAGAGAATGAACTGCGGCCACGTTGATCTTAGTGCGGACCGCACTAAATGGTAGTGCGGTCGCACTGCCTCTTGGCCTGAAAAATCACCTCTCTGAATCTCCTAGTGCGGACTGCACAATGTGGTGTGCGGCCGCACTAGGCCTGTTTGGCCTAAGCTTGTCTTGTCTTTGGCACTTGTGCAAGTTTCACTTTGTTTGAGCTGATCTTTGACATCTCGTCACTTTGATGATCAAATCTGCAATCAAGCACAACTTGTGAGCCTTTTGGGACTATTTTGTATGAATTTCTAATCAAAGCATAAGCAAGAAGGAGTGTAAATTGCGTCAAAATTCCTAGTTATCACTTACCTTCTACTTGTTCTACTTGCCTTATTTGTATATTTTCAATTTCACATGTTTTACCTGCTTTTATTGTCCTTCTATTATTCGTTGTACTCTATTATGTTATTTGGCTTTCGTGATTCATTTAGCTATTCTTGTATTGATGAGTTGATAAGGTTCGAGATATCGAGGTGCTGGATTCTCCGTTATATTGGTGGTCCTTAAATGTTCTGTACGCTTTATTTTATTTTATTTTGTTGATATTTCGTAAATATTGGTGTTGGGTTGTTTATGATAATAAATTGATATTGTTGGGATCGGGTTGGGTGCCCAAACGGCACTGAAATGAATTGATATTGTGGGATCAAGTTGCATGCTACAACGGTATTGAAATGATATGGTATGAAGAGATAAGGAATATGAACAGATGATGATATAGTGGGATTAGGTTGCGCGCCGCAACAAATTTGATGTATTGTAATTGTTTGTGGCTATAGAGAATGTTCTCGGTATTGTGATATGAGATTCGAGATTATGTTATTCCGGGCCCTCTAGTAGGTTACCTACGGACCGGTTATTTGAGTTTATTGTTTTATTTCTATTCCTATTTCTATTATTATTGTTTCGTACAGGTTATTTGTGAGTAACTTTCCATAGACTCGTCACTACTTTGTCGAGGTTAGGCTCGACATATACAGAATACACGGGGTCGGTTGTACTCATGCTACACTTATACACTTCTTGTGCATATCCCGGTGTTTGTCCCAATGATGCTTAGCGAGACTGCTCAGATTCAGCTGTATTCGGAGACTTGAGTTAGAGATGTTGGTGTTTGGATTCCCTAAAGTCCCCTTCTATCATGTTTCACTATTTATTTAGTTTCAAACAATTGTACTTTATTTCAGACCGTATTTGTATTATTCTAGTTGCTCGGGTACTTGTGACTCTGGATTACTGGGAGTGGTCTAGCACCATGTTATTTATATTAACGTTGTGTTCATTTCAGGGTTTATTCATTATTAATCATCATCACCTGGTTATTATTGTTAAAATTGGTTAATTAATTATCTAACATTCGCTTGCCTAGATAGTAGATGTTAGACACCATCACGGCCCTGATGTTGGTATTTCCACGTTGTGACTATTTTGGACTCGAATTTAGGAACTAATTACATATTTAAACTCATTAGGATATGGGTCAATGTTATCCGATCTTAGTCTCAGCTTTTAGACCATATGAGCATGTGATTGACTTTTGCTGACTTTTGAGAGTTGATTAAAGATCGAAGTTTTATCATTTGAAGTTGATTCCCATTGCTTTATTTAATTGCGTTGAGTATCTTTTGGCCAAATTTTGAGAATTTGAAGGCAGAGATAATGACAAAGGCATTTTGGAAGGTTGAAGTTTATTTCGGATAAGGTAAGTATCCTGGCTAACCTCGACCTGAGGGATTTTTCTTAAAAATGGACCTATGTGCTACATGCTATGTGTTTGAAGGTAGCATAAATACGAGGTGATGGGAATATATGCGGGCACCATAATCTTTTCACACCTGGAGTAGTTCTTAGGCTTTTCTATGCCTTGTTCAATTATATGTCTCTATTTGCTGCATATTTCATCTGTTTTATAACTACTTGAATATCTTATCAATGCTAGGATAATGTTATAGGCATCCTTCATATACTAGTTTAACATTATGGAATTCATGTACCTGTCTTGCATGGTAGAACTGTGTAGATCGCTAGGAGTT
Organism: Nicotiana attenuata; assembly: GCF_001879085.1. Classification (NCBI taxonomy): domain Eukaryota; kingdom Viridiplantae; phylum Streptophyta; class Magnoliopsida; order Solanales; family Solanaceae; genus Nicotiana; species Nicotiana attenuata. The sequence continues at coordinate 143,886 of NW_017670837.1, read as the reverse complement.
TGAATACTCATGAGATTCCCCTTTTAATTGAGACTTGACATTTATATGATATTCCTTATCTGGTTGAGATAGTACTTGATATTTCTTACATGTTGAGATAATATTTGGGATTTGAGACATTTATATTGTCATAATGTTGGAGGATTTTGTTAGCTACAGTTCTTACCTCATTATTGTTGTTGTGTTTCATATTCATTCATAATTTAATATATTGATCTATTGGGCAACTAGTAAGTGCCTATGTCGACCCCTCGTCACTACTTCTTTAGGGTTAGGCTAGATACTTTTTGGGTAAGTGTTGATTTACGCACTCATGCTACAATTTTGCACTTATTGTGCAGGTATATTTCTGATGGTCATTTAGGCGCAAGGAGACAACTATTGAGGGGACTTTACGGCTACATCCCATGATTCGATCCGCAGCCCACAAAGTCTCCATCATATTCATTTATGTTATCCTGTCTGTTTTGTATTCCAGGTAGATGTTGTATTGGTATTGCACTTCCTAGTAGATGATCATGAACTTGTGACACCGGGTTTTGGAATATTCTAGTTGATATTAATGGTTTTGCTTAATATTGTAACCTTTTTATTTTATATCTTACTAATATCATATGTATCCACGATTTTCAATGCATTAATTTCTTTACTTAGTAAAGTTCATGATTTCAAAAATAATAAAATGAATAAGTAAGTTGATAGTTCATCGTTCGCTTGCCTAACGGCGACATTGGGCGCCATCACAGCCTAAAGCGGGAGTTGGTTCGTGATAGCTTGGCATTAGAGCTCTAGGTTCGTTTAGGTATCACGGGTCATGAGCAAGTCAGATAGAGTTTTGCAGATCTGTATGGAGACGTCTTTACTTATCTTTGAGAGGCTACTAGGCTATTAGGAAAACTTCTTTTTCTTGATTATTCGTCGTGCGATTTGATTCATTGAAGCTTATGTCTTCATTTCCTTCCTATAGGATGTTTTCCCTTACGTATGTGGGCAGACTATTATCGTCTCCTTGTGAGAGGGTGTTCTGTCATTTCAGCCGAGTGTTAGTGTTGCCTATGGTTTCGAGACTATGCACAGTCTGTTGTGATGTTCATGCTTTGTTATCGCGTAGTTCTGGTGTAAATGGTAGGGTGCTAATTTATGTGTCACGGTAATGAATGACTTGAGAGGTGGATTATTTGGTTCATGGTTTAGGGGTTCAGCATTTAATTCCAGCGGAGGAGAGGCAACTGGACTATAGATGTTCAGACTTTAGTTGACGGAGTAGCGAGATTGGATATTTTCGAACTTTATGGAATTATTATTTGTGATGTGGTGTCGTCGTCCTTGCTTGAACGCATAAAGGTTCGTCAGTATAATGGTCTTCATTGGTTTGTCTTCGGAGCAAGGTGCTGCGAAATGGTACCTAAGAAGCGGTTGTCAGAGGTGGCTCTTTGTGGCGGCTTCTGGGTCAAGTCGGTATTTCTAGTGTTGATGGCTCGAGGAAGATGATCTTTATAGAGGCTTAGAGTTGGTGGCAATTCGTTAATTTGGATGCTACATAGATGGATCATGATTTGAGACAGTATTAGGTTTTATCGAAAACGTGAGAAAACATCGAGAAAACAACAAATATTTTTTGGTTTTAACCCTGCGACATAGAAGGAATAGGAAAAGATCGAATCTCCTGTTGTTCCTCAGTAGCTCAGTGGTAGAGCGGTCGGCTGTTAACCGATTGGTCGTAGGTTCGAATCCTACTTGGGGAGATTTGATTGATTCTGAATTAAAGAATTAAGAATAAAGGGGCTCGCTTTGCCCGTTAAGAGTAGGTAACCCGTTCCCTGTCTTTGTTTCTATTGCATTCTATCTCATCGTATCACATTCTGTTAGTAGTGAAGGATGAGGAAGGACATGGAGGGTTATGTCTCACGGTGGTTGAATTATTAGTATGTGGAGTACGAACAGCAGAGATTGAGTAGTTTGCTTAGGAAGATAGGATAACTGGAATGGGAGTGGAAGCATATCATTTGGATTTTGTGTTAGGATAGCCACATGCTTTGAGGAAGCTTAGAACGATTTGGATCATGATGGATAAATGACTAAGTGGTGTATTTTGTTTGGGGTAGTGGTTCGGTACTTAGAAAGTTTGAATGTGATGGGAAGGGTTTGCTCGGATACGTAGAGGGATGTGAAAGCTTGATTCTCATTTTGGGATGCAACATGACTTCGAGTTTGGATGGGGAACCTGAGGATCAAAGTTGCGATCCAGTTTTTACAGGAATGTCACAAGTTCAGAGAGCTGGGAGAGACTTCAAGTGTTCAGAGTATCCTGGCGCTATTTTGTCTCGCTAGAGAATGGTGTGTCCGTGGAAGAGGCATTGTGTATTGATTTATGGATTCTTGATTTGCATTGCAGTAATAGCATGGTTGGTAGGCATGGATGTGCAGATTTTGCTACTTGGTGTGTAAGGTCATGGGAGTATCTCCCGAGGGATGATCGTATAAGTGTGGCATGTCAACCATTTTTGTGGTGGATATTGAAATCATGTGTGGAGATGCTAGTACTGTCGCTGATGGGAGAGTTTATGCCTGAGGGGAGCTCTATTTCTTTGGGTGCGGACTATGAAAGTTTGTTCGTTATTGGACAGTTGGTCGTATGTGTCATGAATAGGGTCATTGTGGATCCTTGGGAGGTTATAGACCTATTTGGGGATGATTGGAATCGGTTTTGGGTTCGTGGGTAGTCCTAATATGAATGTATATTCTATACCAGATCATGTATGCTTACTCGGCATAGCATTGCTTATGGATGGGTCTTCGGGCGTGGTTGGATGATATTCTTTCCTTCGTCTAATTTAGGTGCTACACTTTATGCTATGTGGGTTGTGAGACGGCTTCATTATTCACACGTCTCTTGAGATCTGGTGTAGCTTGTGGTGTTGTATGAGCGAGATGGCTCCCAAGACACAGGTCATTCATTGCATCTTACACGTGCTTGGCATTTGGTAACGCATGGCGCTATCTATCTCCCTATGGTTATGTGTATTCACTTAGCATGTTGGTGGTCGATATTCGGTCATTTCGTGGGTATGAGCATTTTGGCTCGATGGGTATTTCTTTATTTATTGTTATGTGTTAACTGGGTGGCACGCCTCAACAGGTACGATGTTTAGACCGGGTTGCACGCAGAAATAGTGAGATGTTGTGTTACCTTTGAGATAGGTTCATAGCGTTTGTCTGGTTGATTCGAATGTTATGCGGGCTGGATAGCTCATTACTAGAGTTCTTTTTTACCCTTATTGGTCATATTCGAGTTATAGATTGCTGGCGCATTGATGGCGTCGTATGAGATTTTAGACGGCATTTGAGGTGGCTTATAGCACAAGCAGCTTGTCCTGGGTGAGACGAGGTTATTGGACCTGAAATCAGTGCAATTGAAATTATATAGTGTATATTAGGGGGAAAATGTCACTAATCAGTTCAGAATGAGGCAATGGTTTTTATCAAGTGGAGAGACCCCGTGAGTTATTGATTTGGCGGGTGGTCAAGAGTCTCTACACATCGCTTTCATCGTTGCAGTATTACGAGGGTTGGAATGTGGCTTACATGTGTTATGAGGTATATTACGGGCATCGGGTTCGTGAATTTGCAGCTATTGTGGTTGGCTGATGTTATTATGGGCATACGAATTATGCGGTGCATTATGTGATTACAGCATGGGTGCATGATCACGTTTTGGTTCAGCGTGTTGAGATTGATACGGTGTTCGTACGGTAGTATCAGACCTGGTAGAGAATTTTAGATGTTGGAATTTGGTCCTAAGGCCTGTGGGCTAAGGTAGCAGGAAGAATCTTCAGTCTAGCTTGAGCTAATGTGCTCATATGGGTTGGGGTGGCACGGATAGGTGCACGAGATGTTAAACAGTGATTTTGGGCAACTCCAGAGCTGTTCTTAGCATGTTCGAGGACGAACATATGATTAAGTGGGGGAGGATGTAACGACCTGAGCGGTTGTTTTGAGCTCTAGCGCGTCGTTCAGCGGTTTGAGGCCTTGAGTAGCTTCACTTTATGTATTATGACTTGCATGTGTGGTTGGTTTCGATTTTCCAGGAGTTCAAAGTTGATTTGGAGGAATAATTCTCAATTCAAAACCTTAAGTTGGAAGAGTTCACCAAGGTTTGACCTTAAGTAAACGACCTCGGAATTGGTATTTAAAGGTTCCAACAGTTTTGTATGATGATTTTGGACTGGGGCGTATGTTCGGATCGAGTTTCGGGTGGACCAGGAGCGTTTCAGTGCTTATTGTGGAAAGTTGGCATTTTGAAGGTTTTAGAATTTCTTAAGTTTGAGATGAAGTGGATTTTGGTGTTATCGATGTTTGTTTGGGATTCTGATTCTTGTAATAGGTTAGTATTGTGATTTATGACTTGTACGTAAAATTTGGCATCATTCAGGAATGTTTAAGTGAGATCTAGACGCGTTAGGTGAAGTTTGAATGTTTGAAAGTTAAAAGAAGGATTTCGGATCGTTGATTTGTGGTTTTGATGTTATTCGTGGCGTTTTGAGCCTTTGAACAAGTTTGGATAAGGCATTGGGACTTGTTGGCATGATTGGAGGGGGCCCCGGTGGCCTCGGGTGTGTTTCGGAATGGTTTTGGACCAAGTTGGGATGAATTGCTGCTGCTGATTGCTGGTTTTGGTGTTGTTCTTCTCGAACGCGAAGGGAAGCTCGCGTTTAGGAAAAAGGATTTGAGCTAGAGGACTGTTTTTTTCATCGTGTTCGCGATGGAGTCCTCTATCACGACCCAAATCGGAGGGCCACGATGGGCACCCGGTGCCTTACTCAATCGAGTACCAACGTAGCGTATCTTTCTTATCAAACCATCATAGATAAATGGGCCAGAAGGGTCATCATGAGATAAACAGAATAAAACATAAGGGAATACTAGACATAGGACGACCGAACATGATATAGAAACTTATACATGTGACATACGGGCCTATAAGGCCAACATGACTATTTGTACACTCAAAACATAGGCCGACAAGGATATACAAGTATCCATATACATGACATCTGTCTAGTAGCCTCTAAGAATACATAAATGCAATAAAGGTCAGGACAGGGCCCCACCATAACAATCAATACATGTCCAAATTATTCTGACCAAATAGGCAACTCCGGAGCAAGTGGAGTGCACCAACACCTTCCGCTGAGCTGATAGCCTAGTAGGAGGACTTCAACCTGTCTATCGGGACCTGCGGGCATGAAACCCAACGTTCCCAGGCAAAAGGGACGTCAATATGAATAAGGTATCGAGTATGTAAGGCATGAAAGCAGTATATAAAAGACATGAAGGAAACTTAGAGTAAAGAACTCAACCTGTAAGTCTGAATAGCTTTGTGAATCATGGAACATTTATAATGTCATGCATATGCATATAAATGTCATATCATGCATAGGTATATGCATACATAACATCATCAAGCATCTGAGGGCATCCCATCATGTCATCTCAGCCTCTCTGGGCGAAATCATTAACGTCTACCAGTTGATCAAGTGGTGGTGAGTATATAACGCCATAACCTTTCCCCATACCCCATATACATATACTCTATGCGTATATAACGTCATCTCATCATGGGTCAATATACATGTATAAATGAATGCCTATGCATAATGAAGTAAGTCGATAAGATCTATCGGAATATAAGGAGACCTATGAACATACGATATGATAGTAGGACACATGGGGAATCAAGAACATAGGCAACCCTAGTACTTCTAAGAATACAATCTTTTGTGAAAGTTACGTGCTTGCTCATTTTGTTGTATCATATGGAACATGCCAAAAGGAAAGAAGGGATAGCCTTAACATACCTCAAGTCGTCAATGCAACTCAACAACAAGCGTATGACAACTAGCAAACCAACCCTATAAGAAAGAAATACATGTACAACTTAGATGGCGCTAGTATATCACGTATCCCAAACGATAACTCGATTCTAAAATAAAACGGGCAGCATTTCCCCTGATTTTACTGCTCCCTCAATCCTACTATAGGCGAGATACAAACACAATACAATCAGCAACTCAAAAACAATCCAACTAAAATTCAGGACCTCTAATACAACAAAAACCCCAAATATACAATAATACACCCAATCAACAAGTAATCAATTAGCCTGAAATTGCAGCAACGAGCGACCAGCCTACTATCGCACCACATGTGGCATTTCTCCATGCCCTTAATCCTTCCAAGCTCCATAAATCAGCAGCACAATAGTCCAATACGAGTGGACTACAAAATAGTCCACTAAAAGTAAAATAAATCGAACTCACGGCTTTTGATCACCGTCCCGTGAGTTTTAACTATTAGGAAACGAATTTATCAATCTTCCTTGATACTTAAAAGCTTAAACACAGAAATTATACATTTTCTTAACTATAAATTACCTTCCAAAACTCAAACTACAAAGAAAAAGAGAGGCGATACAATGATACTTACGTCGTAGGGATCGTTCTAATGTTATCACCTCTTGATTTCATAACGGGGATGTGAATCTTATTTGAAACCCTATAAGAGAGCTTAGGATATGTTTATGGGTGTTCTCTGGTCGTGTTATATGGAAAAATGAAGATTAAGACGACCTAGGACCTATATATATCAACTTTGGGTAAGTCAAAGAAGTGCTAGGTTGGCACCCTAGCATTGCCCATTTTTAGACGCTTATATCTTTTTATCCGGATGTCGTATGAATGAACGGTTAAGAGAGTTGGAAAATATATTTTAAGACCTTCAATTTGGTATATAATATGTCCAAAAAATACCTTATATAACACACGAAATGAATTTCACAATAAGTTTCAGTGACACACCTACTTGTCACCTATGTAGTCTGCGTAGTCTCGCAAAACTAAAAATACCTCTCTACTCCAATTTCATATCAATGAACGGTTTAATGAATTAGAAACTAGACTCTTAGATCTTCAATTTTGTAGGTGGATCATCCCAAAGTCCAAGTATATTGGGAGAAAAGCTCAGCTATATTTGACCTAATGTTCAGCGCGTTTATGAAAGTAACTTGTGATGGCCTTTGCCAACTTTTGTTCCACAACTCTCTTGACTTTACAATATAATACACGACTATCATACGACTAAAATAAATAATAACATAACCTCCTTATCATGTTAAGAACCCTAATATCACCCCCAAAAGTACATGTTATAACAGTCCCAACTTGTCGACATTCGACGGAACTTATTTACTTCAATTTGTTTAGCTTCGAAGCTTGTCAACGCTCTTGGTACTTGTTACCCATAATCTTAAATATTTGTAACCTCCAAGGTGACATGATTAGCTTACTTTATGTACTTTCAAAAATGATCTCATTTCTGAGCTTACATCAATTGTCTTATGACGTACTCTTACATACGAAACATGGGGTGTAGCATCCTCGTTCGCGAAGGTCTCGGAAGTGGTTCTATGAATTTGTGGAAAAGGAATTGCATTCGCGAAGGGATGCTTGGCCTAGGAGATTCTAGCATTCGTGTTCGCGGATGGGGTCTCGCATTCGCAAAGGGTTGACTGGTAAAGCATCGCATTCGCGAGCAGTTTCTCGCGTTCGCGAAGGAGAGTTTTGGAGCTGGAGCTGGTTATGCTTCACGGATGCGAGGGGCTTACCGCGTTCGCGAATAAGGGTGTTTGGGCAAGTATAAGATTTCAAAAACGGGGTTTGGCTCATTTTGTCTCAATTATTCCATGGGAGCCGAGCTTGTGGCAATTTTGAAGTGCCATTTTCATCATCTATCATATGGCAAGTGATTTCTACACCTTGTGAGCTAAATAAATGAGTTATATCTGGATTTAAACGTGACATTTTGTTGAAATTATGTGATTTTAGAAGAAAAACTAAAATTTAATTTTTAAAATTTTTACCACGAAATTGGACATAGAATTGGGAATAAATTATATATTTGAGTTTGTAGTGTTATGGATAGAAGTTATCTTCGAAAAATTTCGGATTCGGGCACGTGGCCCCGAGGGTTTACTTTGCTGAATTTTCGAGCAGAGTTGGGAATTGTTATAAATTGTTGAATAACGAGTATTAGAGTGTATTTTAATTAGTTTGCACATTGTTTGACTAGTTTCAGATCGTTTGGTATTGATTGAGGAGTTAGAGAGGCATTGGAGCCAGTTATCAGATTTTGGAGCGAGGTAAGTCTCCTGTCTAACCTTGTGAGGGGAAAACTACCCCGTAGGTCTTAATTTGTTATGTGCTACTTATTGTGGGAGCCACGTACGCACGAGGTAACGAAAAGTCAGTACATAGCTAAATTCATGCTTATGTCTGGGTAGACTTAGGACTTTATCATGCAATATTTGCATTACCTGAACTCGGGTTGTTAGTTTAATTACCTAAAACTAGTAAATGTAATATGAGTAGAGATCATGTAGGGACGAACCTCTTTACCCTGAGGTGTTTCGCGGGATATTTGATTGCTGTTAAAAGTTATTCTTTCTTTATGTTCTTGTTCTTATATTGCAAACATGGGCTCGTAATTCGATAGTTTCTTCTCTTCCTGTGGATCGGACTGAACACCTCGGCAGTATATTTGAGATGCATCTATGGTTCGTGCAGGTTGATCCTTGGCAATGTACACATTATTCTTGATCGGGCCATACGACCTCGGCATAACTCGTGCGTAATATTGCTAGGAGTCCGTATATTCATGAGATTCACCTTTTGGTTGAGACCTGATATTTATAAGATATTCCTTATCTATTTGAGATAGCACTTGATATTTCTTACCTGTTGAGATAGTATAAGAGATTTGAGAAATTTATATTGTCATAATGTTGGAGGATTTTGTTAGCAATAGTGCTTACCTCATTATTTCTGTTGTGTTTCATATTCATTCATAATTTAATATATTGATATATTGGATCACAAGTAAGTATCGATGTCAACCCCTCGTCACTACTTCTCCAAGGTTATGCTAGATACTTACTGAGTACGTGTTGATTTACGCACTCTTGCTACACTTCTGCACTTATTATGCATGTATATTTCTGATGGTCATTTGGGCGCGAGGGGGCAACTATTGAGTGGACTTTACGGTAAGCTGCATCCCATGATACGATCCGCAGAATACGGAGTCTCCATCATATTCATTTATGTTATCATGTCTATTTTGTATTCCAGATAGATGTTGTATTGGTATTGCACTTCGTACTAGATGCTCATGCACTTGTGAAACCTGGTTTTAAGATATTCTAGTAGATGTTAATGGTTTTGCTTAGTATTGTCACCTTTTTATTTTATATCATACTAATATCGTATGTATCCATGATTTTTAATGAATTAATTTCTTTACTTAGTAAAATTCATGATTTCAAAAGTAATAAAATGAATAAGTAAGTTGATAGTTCACCGTATTTTTAAGCAAATTATACTACTAGGCGGACTACCTAGTGGCTGTATTATTAATAATAAAAAGAAGAAAATCACAAAGGAAGAGTACAAGTAAGGGGGAGGGGGGGGGGGGGTAAAAGTTCACCATTGACTTGCCTAACGGCGATGTTGGACACTATCACGATCTATAGTTGGAATTGGATCGTGACAATGGTTACTGAATTGGGTGTGAGCTGAATAAAAGGTGTGAATGTTTGTGCTTCTATGGGTCGTGTTCCGTAAATTCTTGAGTCTAGTTTGGTTTGAGTCCTCACTCTGATAGTGATATTGGGTAAAAATCTTTTAATTGACGTTAAGCTTACAGTCATCTCTCCTATATTTACATTTTACCTTCTCATCGTTTGACTTCTTCTACAGAATTGCAAGAAGCAGTTATGGCTCTTGGTAATGATAAACTTGTCTAAAGAAAAATCAAGTAGTGGTATGGATGGTTGGTGACTTTCAGTGCTCAGAATATGAAAAATCAAACTTTAGACATATCACTGTCACTTGTATAACATTTAAATTTCCGAAGTCGTTAAAACTGGAACACCCACCGTGAACAACAACAACAACAACAATAACCATCCAGTTTAATTCCAGTAGTGGGGTCTGGGGAGGGTAGGATGTACGCAGTCTTACCCCTGCCCTTCAACAACAAACCAGTATAATCCAACAAGTGGGGTCTGGGGAGGGTAGGATGTACGCTGCCTTACCCCTACCCTGGAAGGACAGAGAGACTGTTTCCAATAAACCCTTGGCTAAAGAAGGTGAAAGAAGCCCTGATAGCAAGTAATAGCAACATAAATAATTAGAAAACTAAATCGAAGATAGCAACAGAGAATATGAAAGAGGTACTGATAACAAGTAATAGCAAGAAAATATATTTAGAAAACTAAATCCAAGGCAACAAACGAGAATATGAACGAAGTACTACTAGCAAACTACGGAATTACTGACAGCAAGTAATAACGGAACAAGACATGCGAATATAGCAAACTAAGGAAAAAAGGGTACCGTACTAGAACTAATATTATCGAACTAGAGAAGACAAAGGAAACGCACGACTACCTACTAACATTCTACCCTAATATTCAACCTCCACACCTTTCTATCTAGGGTCATGTCCTCGGTTAGCTCAAGTTGTGTCATGTCCCGCCTGATCACCTTTCCCCAAGACTTCTTTGCCCTACCTCTACCCCCTCCTCTCACCTCCCAAGGCCAACCTCTCATATCTTCTGACTGGGGCATATGTGCTTCTCCTCTTAACATGCCCGAACCATCTCAACCTCACCTCACGCATCTTTGTCTCCATAGGGGTCACTCCCACCTTGTCCCGAATGACTTCATTCCTAATTCTATCCAACCTAGTATGCGCACACATCCATCTCAACATCCTCATTTCCTACTTTCATCTGCTAGACATGGGAGTTTTTGACTAGCTAACACTCTGCCCCATACAACATAGTCGGTCTAACCACTACCTTGTAGAACTTACCCTTAAGTCTCAATGGCACATTCTTATCACACAAGACACCGGAAGTGAGCCTCCACTTCATCCACCCTGCTCCAATACGGTGTGTTACATCTTTATATATCTCCCCCATCCTTCTGAATTATGGACCCCAGATACTTGAAACTCTCTCTCCTGGGAATGGCTTGCGTATCGAGCCTCACATCCCCGTCCGCCTCCTGGGTAACACCGCTAAACTTAAACTTGCACTCCAAGTATTTTGTCTTGGTCCTGCTCAACTTGAAACCCTTAGACTCCAGAGTAAGTCTCCAGACCTCCAGCCTCTCATTAACACCACCTCGCGTCTTATCAATCAGAACTTTGTCATCCGCAAATAACAAGCACCAAGGCTCCTCACCTTGAATATGTCGCGTCAAAGCATCCATCTTCGGGGAAAAGAAAAACGGGCTAAGTGGTTATCCATGATGCAACCCCATCTCAACCGGAAAGTAGTTAGAGTCTCCTCCTGCTATCCTAACCCATGTCTTAGCTCCATCATACATGTCCTGAATTACTCTAGTATATGCTACAGGCACCCCTCTAGCCTCCAAACATCTCCATAGAACCTCTCTCGGGACTTTGCATAGGCTTTCTCTAGGTCAATGAACACCATATGCAAATCTTTCTTCACCGCCCTATACTGCTCCACCAATCTCCTCATAATGTGAATGGCCTCAGTAGTCGACTGTCCTAGCATGAAACCAAACTGGTTCTCGGAAATGGACACACTCCTCCTCAACCTCCCTTTAATCACCCTCTCCCACACTTTCATCGTGTGGCTTAACAACTTGATACCCCTATAGTTCTTGCAGTTTGGACATCCCCTTTGTTCTTGTACAACTGGATCATCGTAATCTCCCTCCACTCTTCAGGCATCTTCTTTGTCCTAAAAATGATGTTAAACAACTTATCAAGTCATTCCAAGCCCTCCTTACCCATGCTCTTCCAGAATTTCACTAGGATCTCGTCCGGCCCAGTCGCTCTACCCCTAGTCATCCTACCATAGCCCCTATAACCTCCCCTACTCGTATGCGTCTACAGTACCCAAAATCTCGCTGCCGCTCCGAGTACTCCAACTCCTCTAGCACAATGCTCCTATCTCCCTCTTCATTCAAGAGTTTATGGAAGTAAGACTGCCATGTATGCCTAATCTGTGCCCCCTCCAATAAAACTCTACCCTCTTCGTCTTTTATGCACCTCACTTGGTCCAGATCTCGGGCTTTCTGCTCCCTCACCTTCACCACCCTGTAAAACTTCTTGTCCCCGCCTTTATCCCCAATTTCAATGTATAAACGACTAAACATCGCAGTCTTAGCCGCAATAACTGCCAACTTCGCCTCCTTCCTAGCCTTCTTATACCCCTCCCTGTTAGCACTCTTCTGCCCCTCGTCTATACTCTCTACTAGCTTCACATATGCCGCTTTCTTGGCTTTCACTTTCCCTTGAACCTCTTCGTTCCACCACCAGTTCCCTTTATGGACACTAGAAAAAACCCTTCGAGACCCCTAACCGTCACGACCCGAATTTCCCACCTTCGGGACCGTGATGGCGCCTAACATTGCACTCGCTAGGCAAGCCAACGTTACAGAATTTTTCACCTTTTTCCCTTTATCCTTTTATAATTAAAATTTAACAAACTAAGTCAGTGGAAATAAAAGTGGAAATACATAATTTAACTAATTACCATTATACTATTAACCAAAAAACCAAAATAGATACCACCCAGAAACTGGTGTCACAACTCACGAACATTCTACGAATACTACAAGTAATGGTTTGAAAGAAAATACATCTGTCTTGAACAAAGTAAAACAGAAATGAAGTAGAGATAGGAAGGGATGTCAGGGCCTACGGACGCCTGCAGGACTACCTTGGGTCTCCTAAATGCAATCTCAGCAATCGACCTCTTGATCAGCCACTACCAGCTCTGAAATCATCACAGAAAGTGCAGAGTGCAGTATCAGTACAACCGACCCCATGTACTGGTAAGTGCCGAGCCTAACCTCGACGAAGTAGTGACGAGGCTACAGCGGGGCATAATAATATATAACCTGCAACAGTCTATACTAATATAGAAAGGAAATACAGAATGAAATATAACAGTAACTTGCATTAAATAAATACGGAACACATTCGTTTTACCAATACTCAGCTATAATCAATCCTTAAGGGAGTTGCAGCACCACAATAATGAACCTCAGCAGAATATGGATACATAAACAACAAATGATGCGGCGCGCATCCCTATCCCACCATATAATCAATAACAGTATATGTATTCACCCTTATTACTCCTTGTTGCGACGTGCAACCCGATCTCGCCAGTCCACCCTTATTACTCCTCAATATATTCACCCTTATTCCTCCTGTTACGGCGTGCAACCCGATCCCACATGTCCGCCCTTATTACTCCTTGTTGCGGCGTGCAACCCGATCCCACCAGACAATTACATTTCATCCTTATTCCCCATGTTGCAGCGTGCAACCCGATCCCACTATATCAGTACCAATCATAAAGTAAGAACAAGTATTTCACAAATTAGTTCAAATCATCCACAATACTTATACCTCAAACCAACACAACGGAGGATCACTACAACTATGAAACTTCATCAGTCATTACTATGCAGCGAGACCAACCAAAGTGTACCACGAATCACCAATAAACCACCATAAACCAACAGTGTGATATGATGAAACTACGGAACAATCAATAACATCAATAGAGAAACAACATTTAACAAGAAGCAATTAGACATGGAAGCATCAATAAACAAGTAGCAATTAAGACATGAAAGCAGTATATAGGGAAACGGGGAAAGGGAACAGGCTAAACGGGTAATTTGGCGACGCATAAGTGCTCGTCACCACACCAATACGCCACACACATGGTATTTCACATAGCAAGCAAGTCGTGGATCCCTAATCCCTCAAGTCAAGGTTAGACCAAACACTTACCTCAAGCCAACGGGTAATTCACAGCTCAAATACCGCTTTACCTCTCGATTCCACCACCAATCTACTCGTATCTAGCCATAATTAACTTAGTAACATCAACAAACGCTAAAGAAACCAAATCCAATGCATAATTATAGATTTCCTAACATTTTCCCAAAAAAGTCAAAAATCGTCCCCGGGCCCGCATGGTCAAAACTCAAAATTCGAACCAAAACCCGATTACCCATTCACCCCCGAGCCCGAATATACAATTGGTTTTGGAATCCGACCTCAAATTGAGGTCAAAATCCCCAAATTTCGAAGTTCCTAAATTTAACCCGAAAACACCCAATTCCACCACGAAAAACCTTAGATTCTAGGATGAAATCTTGTAAAAAGATGAAATAGATTGAAAGAAATGAGTTAAGAATTATTTACCTATGATTTGGGGAAGAACTAGTCTTTGGAAAATCGCATCTTGAAGTCTATGTTTTGAAAAATGAGAGAATGAATGAAAAATCCCATCTAAGTTATGTTTTGAACAGCTGCAGATGTCGCATTTGCGACCTGAGCTTCGCAAATGCGAAGCTCGCAATTGCAAAGGGGCTATCGCAATTGCGAAGCCTTCACAATTCCTGGTGCCTTCTCAAATGCGAGGAAAGTGTCGCAATTGCGATCACGGACCTCGCAAATGCGAACAAAAGATCGCCTTTGCGATCCATTCCCCTCCCAGACCCCCTTCGCATTTGCGAAGGTTTGTTCGCATTTGCGAACTCTACTGGCCCAGCCTTCTAGTCGCATTTGCGATAAAAGGCTTGCAAAAACGGACCCTGCAGGGCTCGCAATTGCGATGCCCGATCTCGCAATTACGAGATCAGGGGCCTGCAACAGCTGAAGCATACCAACAATATTTTCCTAAGTCCAAAATCATTCCTTAGCCTATACAAAACTCACCCGAGCGCTCGGGGCTCCAAACCAAACATGTACACAAGTCTTAAAACATCATACGAACTTGCTCATGCGATCAAATCGCCAAAATAACACCTAGAACCATGGATTCGACACCAAAACACATGAAATTTTCAAGATAGTTTCAAACTTTCTATTTTCTCAACCAAAGGTCCGAATCACATCAACTCACTTCCGTTTTTGACTAAATTTCACAAATAAGGTTTAAATATCATAACGGACCTGTATCGGGCTCCGGAACCAAAATACGGGCCCGATACCAACAAGATCAAATCTTTTAAGTTATCACATTTTAAGTCTTATCAATTTTTTTAAAAAATTCATTTCTCCGGTTAGGGACCTCGAAAATCATTTCCGGGCATACGCCCAGGTCCCATATATTACTACGAACCCTCCGGGACCGTCGGAATACAGGTTCGGGTCCGTTTACCCAAAACGTTGACCAAAGTCAACAAAAATCATCTTTTTAAGCCAAAAATCATCATTTCTTAAATTTTTCACATAAGAGCTTTCCGAATACACGCCCAGATTGCGCACGCAAATTGAGGAGAGATAAAATGAGGTTTTCAAGGCCTCGAAATACGGAATCGGATTCTAAAACAGTGACCCTTTGGGTCATCACACTAACACCTCCCTCGCCGCCTCTCTAGTATAATTTGTTGCATATACCACATAAAACTCGCGTCCCCGCTACTCCTCCACGCCCCCATAGCCAGCAAATTCGCCTCCAACTCCTGGGCCTTCTGCTTAGTCAATGCACCCCACCTGACCCTAGGTATACCAGACATAGCCCTCTTCTTCCTCGTCCACATGATCTTTAAGTCCATAATCAAAAGCATATGCTAGGTCGTAAGGTTCTCAATCGGGATGACCTTGCAATCCGTGCATAAACCTCTATCACATTTTTTGGAGAAGTAGATAATCAATATGGTCTTGTCCATCGTACTCCAAAAGTTATCAGGTGCTCTGCCTTCTTAGGGTAACACGAGTTAGCGATCACCTGCTTAAAAGCTTTAGTGTACTCCAGCAGCGAAGTACCTCCTTCGTTTCTAACAAAATATAATTTAAAATAGGATATTGTAGATATAAAAGATACAGGCAAGCAAAAAAGAAAAAAAGTACCGATACCATGAATACCAGAGAGAGAACGAAAGAACCCGGAACAAGTTTTCCTGAAGTGTGTCGGATATGCTCAAGAGCACTGACAGTCATGTTGCGTCTCGTCGGAAAGTTGTTCGGAAGTCGCCATAATTAATGAAACTTGTCAGAAATCTGTACACACGCTGGGAAATAATCCGTCCTCGTCGGAAAAATGTTGCACCTGTCCAGAGAAACAAAACGCACCCACCCACACATACAAAGGGGGGAGAGAGAAAGGGAAAGAAAGAGAGAGGAAGGAGAAGATGGAGCAAGACAAGATGGATCGCCAGAAAATGCAAAACAAGAAGAGTCGCCGGAAATCAAGGGTCGCCGGATTTGCAGCAACTCGCCTGGAACACGCACGTCCCGACTGGTCGTCGCACCCACCCGAACAGAGAAAGATGGGAGAAGAAAACGACTCCGGCGGCGAGAAGGGCCAGAAGCTACCGAAAAGAAGATAAGGAAGAAAAAGGAGAGAGAAAGAGAAAGAGAGGGGGAGAGAGAGGACGGAAAGAGAGAAGTGAACTTACCTGTAACAGCACCTGCGACGGTGATGGCGACGGCGAAGCAGCAAATGCCATAGTGTAGCTACCGGGGGGCTACTGGGGGTTACCGTTTGGGG